>NC_091199.1:19373095-19528095 GCF_040958095.1 Procambarus clarkii | reverse complement strand
TGAGGCTATAGACAAATATCCTGTACTAAGAAGTAGACAGGAACTGTTAAGATATCAAGGAATGATTGGGTGGTGCTGAATATTCTGTAAGGACCTGGCAACAGTGGCCGGCCCTGGACGGAACTCCTGTCCAAGAACAGGAAGTGTAAATGGGATGATACATGTCAGGAATCATTGACGACAAAACACTATTAACACAATCCCCGATACTGGCGCCGCGGGATTTTCTGAAACTATTTAATTTATATCTGGAGGCAAGTGATACAGGACCTGGTGCTGTATTAACACAGGAGTATGAGGTGATACATACACTGGTATCCTACTTCACAAAGAATGTTCTGCAGCAGGAAAGAACATACAATACATGGACAAAGAATGTACTCCTGCAACAAAGAACATAAAATACATGGACAAAGAATGTACTCTTGCAACAAAGAACATACAATACATGGACAAAGAATGTTTTGCAGCAACAAAGAACATACAATACATGGACAAAGAACGTTTTAAAGCAACAAAGAACATACACCACATGGACAAAGAATGTTCTGCAGCAACAAAGAATATACAACACATGGACAAAGAATGTTCTGCAGCAACAAAGAACATACAATGCATGGACAAAGAATGTTCTGCAGCAACAAAGAACATACAACACATGGACAAAGAATGTTCTGCAGCAACAGAGAACATACAATACATGGACAACGAATGTTCTGCAGCAACAGAGAACATACAATACATGGACAAAGAATGTTCTGCAGCAACAGAGAACATACAATACATGGACAACGAATGTTCTGCAGCAACAGAGAACATACAATACATGGACAAGGAAGCTGTGGCATCAGTTGTGGTATAACAGACCATTGAGGTCTATGGGAGTAGTGGAATAGGTCCCGTCACCTTACACAAGCAACACAACACCCGCCTGTTTTACACCCAATGGCAATCATAACTCCATCTGTGACAGTGATGGTGGAGTATAATACCATCTGTGACAGTGATTGTGGGAAATTTTTACCCACCATATCTAATAATCATCTAAGAAATGTATAATTTCTATATCATATCAAAATCATATCTAAATCGTATCAAAATCATATTAGAATCATTATAGATTCATTATATAGCTTGATCCTGGATGACAATGGCACCATGAACACGTACGCAACAGGGGCCCTTTTGATGCCTACGTGACTTTGTACATGATCTCTCAAGGATCCAGAAGCTTCTAGAAGGATTTGTTAATTAAAAAACTATTGGAACATTTATTCAACATCCGGTAGGATTAAAAATCGAATCCTTAATAAGATTCAGTGGTACTTTCAAATACTACTTATAATCTTTAAATCTTATATCTAATTATATTATAATCACATCTTATTTCAATAATAAGTCTAGACTGTAAAAATAATCAATCAATATTCATAGAAGGCTACTGTGCACAGAGAGCATAGCAGGGCGATGGGGGGAGTGAAGCGCCCACCAACAAAGCCCAGAGGCACTCCGCGTTTGTTTACAAATGAGTGAACAAGTGACTGATCCTTAGCGAACATTACCAGCTCAAGGACACCTTATCTAATATTTTTTATCGCCAGTGAATACTCTCTAGAACTGGGGGAGTACCTGGACAATATCTACAAGGAAAATCCTAGAACATTTATAAAAATAAGAGTGTAGTGGAGATCACAGTGACGCGGTTCCACCACCTTCATTCCTATTCTTTATCAAATATCATTCTTCTGCAACGCAGTTAAAGAAAAATCCAAGTAGCAACGCTACCAGATCATCATACAGCAACGCTGTAGCAAAATATCGTGCCTAAACTCAACAAGAGAGAGTTAATCAGTCTGGCAAACTTGTCAGACAGGCACCCCGACTGGCAGAGAAGTATATTGAAGGTTATTTGGTATATGATTGGCCAATTGTATGCTTGTGTAGCTTTAATATCCTATAAATCTGTCTGTTGGTTAAAAAGCGAGGCTAAGCCTCACATATCAGTAAGTTTATTAAAATTGTAGTGTAGCTGTGAATCTTATCCAAGCACTGAACCTCATGAGTGTCCATTGTGTCAGAAAATAATTCAGCCTCAATAAGTAAAAACCTCACAAGTGTCCATAGTTTTGGAAAAGATTCAGTCAAGCTAACTGTATAAATTGAATATGTCTGCATATATATTTGAATATATAAATTAAGTTATCAATTGCTTGCTTAGTTAATTTTTAAGTTATCATATAAGTTCATTTAATTGAATATAATTTCTAGTACTTAACAGTATTTAGACTACATTTAAGGTCATTTATTATACTTTTACAATTTAATTTGTTGTTTATAGTATAAGAATCTATTGGCTGTAAGTTATGGTGCTAGATTAGACTATGTATGTTTAAATCCCTGATTTAAACAGAGCCAGTGTTCAGTCATATAACTGAATTTATTAAATCTTATCCTTGTATAAAATACAAGCTGATGTGAGATCCCTGTCTACAGGTGGACTGGAACTTCTATCAACAAGTCATTCACCCCACCTGTCCCTTACAGCCCACAGTCTGTCATTAGGAAAAGAGGATTTAGGATTTACAACCCTAGCTAGAGATTTTAGTTGAATTAATTTGCAGACAGTAAATTTTTAATTTAGTTCAGTACAAGTCCCTGGTAGTCTCCTCTTATATCAATCCCAGCAGGTTTTTCCCACATTATTGGTCCTTCGAACCTAGATAATAATGGTCCTTTATACCTAGATATTTATGATCATTCGTTTACCGAATATTTCAGTGCCAAATACATAAGAAACTTCTTGATTTTGCATTGGAATAATTCTTACATATTCTGGCCTAACCTAGCTATCAGCCAATATTTATCATAGCTATATATCTAAGTAAACATATTGTTAGCAGTGGCTTAAGCCACCATATCCATTAACTAGTAAGCATTCATAGCATACTGATATTGTTTTGTGTTAAGAAACCACAGTACTTAATTATATCAGTGTCACAGACACAACTGCATCTTAATCATATATACCAATTACCTACCTCATTGTGGTAACATTACATATATATTTAAGTGTATTATCTAGCATTATCTCTAATCTACTGATTTTCAGAGCTGCTTATTACATAATATTCTTTAAAAAAGTGTTATCATCACTGTAAGAGCATTCATTACAATCTAACCATAATATACTGTACATACCCTATAACAGGTAAAACCAGTAGACATTCTACTGTATTTTATCTAACAATTATTATGGTAACAGATTTTGTAATAACTTTGCAAAAATAGTGCCATTTACTATTTTTAAAAAATTATTACAAGATTTACCAACTTGGTGCATTCGTGCATTCGGGTCACAAATCAAATTATTACAGTACTTTTGATAATTGAACACCTGCTACAACCAGATTCCAGGGAGGAAATGAAGGACGATCTTTGGAATCATTACCTAAGTAGACAGGAAAGCTCATTTATCAAAATACATTAACATCATACATATTTATCAGAAAAAAGAGAAAAATCTCGGAATCTCCGAAACTCGGAAAAGGTCAAAATGGCTAACAGTATTCCACCAGCAGCTGAAACAGGAAATAGGAGGACACTTAATGGTCTGCAAGATCACCTAACTCAACTGATTGACAAATGTCAAAAGTTGGCTAGACAACCATCTCCTGATTTAATAATTCTGAATACCAGAGTAAAAGCAGCTGTGGATAAGTATGAACAAATCAAACGCCATGCAGAGATTTATCTAACAGAAATGGCTAATGCAGATTTAACCCGAAGGGAACTTCAGGAAATTGTCGTTGAAATGACAATGTATGAAGATAAAATCCAAGATCAACTTGATCCTTTAATCAAACAAATATCTCAAGCAGGAACCCAATCCAATGTGAGCTCATCCACTCAACAGAGCAATGCAACTATCACACATATAGCCGCAGAGCTCCCAAAGGTACAATTACCATATTTTGAGGGCAAGGATGAAGACGATTGGGATACCTTCTGGAGACACTTTGATTCTATAATAAACTCCAAGACCTCTCTCAAAAAGGTGACAAAGTTTCAATATTTGCAAGGCCAGTTACGGGGAGAGGCAAGGCAGGTCATTGCTAATTTGTCATTAACAGATGATGATTACGACCATGCCTTACAGTTGTTACAAGATAACTACAGTGATAAGGAGACTGCAATTGCACGTCTCTCATACAAATTATTGGATTTACCCTCTCCAAATAAAAGTTATGAGTCACTACAATCATTTCGATTGTCTATAGAATCAATCATCAAAGCCCTCAGTACAAAAGTACCTGTAGGAGATGCAGAGTGGCTTATAAAGTTAATCATTCAAAGGAAACTTCCAAATGAGGTCATAGACAGCCTATGCACTCATTATAACACCAACATCTTATCACAAAGCCAAATCATTGATGGACTTCGAGCTTACGTACAAAGATTACGAAGCCGAGGAAAACTTAGATCTCAAGAAAAAATCCCCAAAAGTGAATCCACGGACAAAAGCAAAAATGTCCAGAATGGCAGTCAAAAATCAAGGCAACAAAACTCCTCTTCTGCAAAGTGGAAACAGAATAATGTTGGCTCTTATGCTATATCCCCCACAGTTAACAGAACTGTAGGAAACCAAACTCCTAAGACAGATAAGACAAAAGGAGCTACAAGTGCCCCAAAATGTTTATTCTGTCAAGAAGCACATACCATTTATCAATGCACAGTTTATGAAGGCCGTGCCAGTCGAATCGATCGACTGAAATCTCTGAACAGGTGCATCCGTTGTCTACGGAAGCACGATACAAGTGAGTGTAACACTCCATTGCAAAACTGCCAATATTGTCATAAAAGTGTACATCACACAGCACTCTGTAGTGATATTAACACTCAATCCAGATCACAGACTTCCAATAATCAACCTGCATCTCAGGCAAAGCCCAAAGATGATAATACCACAACAGCCGTACAATTCTGTACAGTAATGAGCAATGTCAACGACTTGGATACAGAAATTGTTACAACAGCCATATTGCCTACTGCACAGCTAGAACTATGCAATCAAGGAATTTGTATTCCAACTAGAGGCTTTTTTGATCAAGGGTCAGAGAAAACCTTTATCAGTAAAAAGATGGCAGAAGATTTACAACTTAAATCTTCAAAGCAAGTATCTACATCCATATCAGGGTTTTTTACTAATTCTGGTCGTAGAACCTTTCCAGTAGTAAAACTCAATGTCTGTCTAGGTACATCCCAAAGGACAGTAGAAGCCATAGTAGTTGATAAAATTCCTACTGAAATGGAAGTGACTGGTCTGACAGCAACTATTAAATTCCTAAAAGAAAAAGGAATCCAATTAGCAGATCCTCTACTCGATTCTGACCTCATAGGGGATATCGGAATCCTGATTGGAGCTGACTACTATCATCGATTCATTCTAGGATCAGAAGAATCTATGGGTATGAATATACTCAAATCAGCAGGAGGCATATTGATGACAGGACCTATACTAGATCTTGAACCTTCAACTCCTGAAAAATCACATCATACAGAAACTGTAATAGTGGCATGACTAGGCAAAGAACAGTCACCACTTAAAATCCCCCACATGATTGATGATGGATTAGAATCTGTACATCAATTGTGGGAACTTGATGCCATAGGAATAATTCCTGAACAACCAAGTCCTGATGATGTCTGTGCATACAATCAATACTTAGAAACTGTACAGTACCATGATGGACAGTACTGGGTAAGGCTACCATGGAAAATCAATCATAAAACCTTTCCTACCAATTATCACATGGCTTATAGTCAATTTAAATCACAATTAGCAAAGCTAAGAAAAAGGCCTGAGCATTTAAAACTCTATCATGAGATTATTGCTCAACAATTAAAGAATAAATTCATCGAAGTCGTGAAACATGACAATACGCAAACAGGCCACTTTTTACCTCACATGGCTGTAATGAGAGAATCAAAAACGACTCCTTTACGGATAGTTTTTAATTGTAGCTCTAAATCTGGACCCCAAGGAACCAGTCTAAATGATTGTTTGCAAACAGGTCCAAGTCTAACTCAGAAATTGTATGACATACTGTTGAAGTTTTGACTTAACAAATATGCGTATTCAGCAGATATAAGTAAGGCCTTTCTAAGAGTTGGCTTACAAGAAGAAGATAGAGACTTCACTAAGTTTCTATGGGTAGAGAACCCAGAAGATGTCAATAGTCCTGTAGTGACTTTCAGATTCTCATCAGTTCTTTTTGGCGCGACAAGCAGTCCATTTCTATTGCAAGCAACTCTAGATACTCATCTGAAGAAATCATCAAGTCCCTGTAAGACTGAAATCAGTCAAAATCTATATGTAGATAATTTTCAAGGGACAGTTAACAGTACTACTGAACTGTTACAATTATATCAAGAGGCCAACAAGGAACTACAAGGTGCCAACATGCCACTACAATCTTGGGCCTCTAACAATGCAACATTGAATAATCAAATAGCAAGAGATTACCCTGAATATCACGTACCAGAATCACAAAAGGTGTTAGGTATGGATTGGGATTTCAGATTCAGATTCAGATTCAGATGTTTATTCAGGTAAGGTATATACATACAAGTGATGTTACATTAATGGATTGATATATAGATAGAGCTAGTACATACAATGCCTAAAGCCACTATTACGCAATGCGTTTCGGGCAAGAGAAACATTAATATCTAGAACTTAATACTAATTGAGCATAAAGAATAAAAGATGTTGAGAACAAATACAAATAAAGATAAAAAAAAGGGGGAACATGACTGAAAAAGCAGCACAAATACAATAGGTTGACAAACAGTGTTGATTAAAAAAAAAGAAAAAAAAAAAAAATAAAATAAAAAAAAAAAGAAAATAAAAAAAAAAGAAAATAACAGACATGGGTTGACAATAGAGGAGTGAGGTAGATTACAGGGAATTTATTAGGTAGTGTTTAGTTTTTATCTTAAACTGGTTGAGAGAGGTACAGTCTTTAACATGGTTGGGAAGGTCATTCCACATTCTGGGCCCCTTGATTTGCAGAGCATTTCTAGTTTGATTAAGACGTACTCTAGGAATATCAAAACTGTATTTATTTCTGGTGTGGTGCTCATGGGTTCTGTTACAACCTTCTATGAAGCTTTTAAGATCAGGATTGGCATTATAGTTTAGCGTTTTATATATGTATAATACACATGAGAGAATGTGCAGTGACTTAATATCTAACATATTAAGAGATTTGAGTAGGGGTACCGAGTGATGTCTGGGGCCAGAGTTGGATATTGTTCTAATAGCGGCTTTGTGTTGGGTAATTAGAGGACGTAAGTGATTTTGGGTAGTAGAACCCCAAGCACAAATACCATAGTTGAGATAAGGATAGATAAGGGAGTAATAGAGAGTCACCAGAGCAGGGCGTGGTACATAATATCTGATCTTAGAAAGAATGCCCACAGTTTTTGAAACTTTTTTTGATATATTTAGAATGTGTCCCTGGAAATTCAGCTTGTGGTCAATGAGAATGCCAAGGAATTTGCCATCTAATTTGTTACAAATTTGGGTATTGTTTATTTTGAGATTTATAAGACTAGAGGATTTATTGCCAAACAGAATATAGAAGGTTTTGTCAATGTTAAGGGTGAGTTTGTTGGCAGTTAGCCAAAGATGGACTTTATTTAGCTCAGTATTTACTGTGGCATTTAGAGCAAGAGGGTCAGGACTGGAGTAAATGAAGGTTGTGTCGTCAGCAAATAGAATTGGTTTGAGGTGTTGGGAGGCATTTGGAAGGTCATTAATGTAGATGAGAAAGAGGAGAGGGCCAAGTATGCTGCCCTGAGGAACACCAATGTTGATGGGTAGGGTGGGAGAAATTGTATTATTCACAGAAACATATTGGAGCCTGTCAGTAAGGTAGGACTCGAGGTATTGTAGGGATTTAATATTTAATCTCGGACACAATATCGATCAAATCTGTGCCAGTAAATTACAACATCACTACAAAAAGGGATTTGCTTTCACAAGTTAGCAAAGTATTCGACCCACTTGGTCTACTAAATCCTTTGACTATCAAGTGGCGTTTATTGATGCAAGAAGCATGGAAGGCTAAGGTTGGTTGGGATGATCCATTACCAATCCAGTTACAAAAAGCTTGGATGGAAGTGGCTCAAGAACAAACTTTTGTTGAAAAGATAATCTTTCCGAGACACATAGTCGAGGAAGATGAAGAAGTATCACTACATGTATTCGCAGACTCGTCAGCCAAAGCTTTTGGAGCTTGTGCTTACTTAGTGACTTCTAATCAATCATATCTTATCACCTCTAAGGCCAGAGTCGCTCCATTAAAAAAGAGGACTTTGCCTCAGATGGAACTAACAGCACTGCTAACTGGCACACGCTTAGCAGTGCATATCAAACAAGTCTTGTCTACCATGAACATCAAAGATGTCATTATATGGTCTGACAATGAAGCTGTCTTACAATGGGTACGAAACGACAACTGTCCAACTCCATATGTAAAAAATTGCGTCTCGGAAATTAAAGAAATTTCCGCAGGCTTTCAATTGCTGCATGTACCAACAAAGGATAATCCAGCTGATCTCTTATCAAGAGGTATGACATTTAAACAGTTTGCAAAGGCAGATATTTGGTTTCATGGGCCTCGATGGTTAGTGAATGGTAGTTGGCCTGAACAAAAGCCACACGTCATTACGACACAAACCATAACTACCACCAGGCAGCAAGCTCAAATATCAGTCTTGGATTGTACTCGTTACTCCTCGCTCATCAAATTAATCAATGTAACACAGAACGTGTTTCATTATCTCAGGAAAAAAGGTATAAAATACACTTTTCCAGATGCACTTCTCTATTGGGTAAGACAAGCCCAGAGAGAAACTTATGGGAATAACTATGAAAATCTTCCTCATAAGTTAAAACACAATCTCGGTCTGTGGATAGACCAAGAAAATCACAACATTCTGCGTTGTGGAGGGAGACTTAAACACGCAGATATCAATCTAGATACCGTGCATCCATGGCTTTTACCAAAAAGTCATTGGATCACAAGGTTGATTGTGTTGCATACACATCAACAAATCATCAAACATGGAGGAGTGTTAGACACACTCACACAAATCAGAGAGCAGTACTGGATTCCTCAGGGAAGACAGTCAGTCAAATCAATCTTGAAGAATTGCATGATATGCCGAAGGTACGATGCAAGAACTTGCTCTTATCCAGGGCCACCACTCCTGCCAAAGGAACGAGTGGTCCATCTACAACCTTTCGAAACGACAGGAGTAGATTATACAGGAGCAATATATCTAACAGGGACTGCAGATAAGCAACCTATCAAGGCATACATCTGTCTGTTCACCTGTGCTACCACCAGGGCAGTACATCTAGAGGTAACACCCGATATGACTGCTCAATCATTTATTCAAGCTTTCCGCAGATTCGCTGCACGCCGATCATGCCCTAAGCTGATGATTTCAGATAACGGAGCAAACTTGGTAGCTGGAGAAGCATGTCTACGGGAAATCTGTTCCCATCCTGCAGTTACTTCCACACTGGAACAGCGTCATTGCAGATGGAAATTTATCCCTCCGAGAGCCCCATGGCACGGAGGATTTTATGAACGGTTAATAGGAACTGTAAAAAGATCCTTGAGAAAATCTCTACACCGTCAGAAAATCAATCTTCAAGAACTCCAGACAGTAATCACGGAAATAGAATCAAGGGTGAATAACCGGCCGTTGACTTACTTGTCTGAGGATCCTACTCAACATGAGCCATTAAGTCCTGCCCACCTAATGTATGGAAGACTTCTGACTCCAGTACCATCTCTAGTGGATGATGAGATCAGAGATCCCTCATATGTGGGTCAGAGCGAGTTGGTTCAGGGGTATAAGCATCTGTCCAGCATAATCCAAAAATGGAATGATGTTTGGACAAAAGAATATCTTACATCTCTACGAGAACATCACTATGGGGCCAATGTCCCACATAATATAGCTAATCTCCAACCTGGCGATATTGTCTTGGTAGACAGTGATGGCCCTAGGGCTGACTGGCCATTAGGTAAAGTTGTCTCAGTCCATCCAGATAGTCAGGGGATTTTGAGAATAGTCAAAATCCTGTCTAAAGGAACAACTTCCCTGAAGACATTGGACAAACTCATCCACATGGAATCAGTGAGCCAGCTGCAGTTAGATCCTGAGAGACCTCAAGACACTCTAACTCCACAAGACCCACAGACTCCTAACAGACACAATCGTCCACAACGGACAGCAGCACAAAAGTGCAAGCAAAATTTGCACTTGTATTATCAATCCAATGGAGAGTAAATAAATACACATGGTTACTATTGTCCTAAGTATTGGACTCTTGTGCCAGTTCTCTCCCTCTGGAAGATGTGGGAAATTTTTACCCACCATATCTAATAATCATCTAAGAAATGTATAATTTCTATATCATATCAAAATCATATCTAAATCGTATCAAAATCATATTAGAATCATTATAGATTCATTATATAGCTTGATCCTGGATGACAATGGCACCATGAACACGTACGCAACAGGGGCCCTTTTGATGCCTACGTGACTTTGTACATGATCTCTCAAGGATCCAGAAGCTTCTAGAAGGATTTGTTAATTAAAAAACTATTGGAACATTTATTCAACATCCGGTAGGATTAAAAATCGAATCCTTAATAAGATTCAGTGGTACTTTCAAATACTACTTATAATCTTTAAATCTTATATCTAATTATATTATAATCACATCTTATTTCAATAATAAGTCTAGACTGTAAAAATAATCAATCAATATTCATAGAAGGCTACCGTGCACAGAGAGCATAGCAGGGCGATGGGGGGAGTGAAGCGCCCACCAACAAAGCCCAGAGGCACTCCGCGTTTGTTTACAAATGAGTGAACAAGTGACTGATCCTTAGCGAACATTACCAGCTCAAGGACACCTTATCTAATATTTTTTATCGCCAGTGAATACTCTCTAGAACTGGGGGAGTACCTGGACAATATCTACAAGGAAAATCCTAGAACATTTATAAAAATAAGAGTGTAGTGGAGATCACAGTGACGCGGTTCCACCACCTTCATTCCTATTCTTTATCAAATATCATTCTTCTGCAACGCAGTTAAAGAAAAATCCAAGTAGCAACGCTACCAGATCATCATACAGCAACGCTGTAGCAAAATATCGTGCCTAAACTCAACAAGAGAGAGTTAATCAGTCTGGCAAACTTGTCAGACAGGCACCCCGACTGGCAGAGAAGTATATTGAAGGTTATTTGGTATATGATTGGCCAATTGTATGCTTGTGTAGCTTTAATATCCTATAAATCTGTCTGTTGGTTAAAAAGCGAGGCTAAGCCTCACATATCAGTAAGTTTATTAAAATTGTAGTGTAGCTGTGAATCTTATCCAAGCACTGAACCTCATGAGTGTCCATTGTGTCAGAAAATAATTCAGCCTCAATAAGTAAAAACCTCACAAGTGTCCATAGTTTTGGAAAAGATTCAGTCAAGCTAACTGTATAAATTGAATATGTCTGCATATATATTTGAATATATAAATTAAGTTATCAATTGCTTGCTTAGTTAATTTTTAAGTTATCATATAAGTTCATTTAATTGAATATAATTTCTAGTACTTAACAGTATTTAGACTACATTTAAGGTCATTTATTATACTTTTACAATTTAATTTGTTGTTTATAGTATAAGAATCTATTGGCTGTAAGTTATGGTGCTAGGTTAGACTATGTATGTTTAAATCCCTGATTTAAACAGAGCCAGTGTTCAGTCATATAACTGAATTTATTAAATCTTATCCTTGTATAAAATACAAGCTGATGTGAGATCCCTGTCTACAGGTGGACTGGAACTTCTATCAACAAGTCATTCACCCCACCTGTCCCTTACAGCCCACAGTCTGTCATTAGGAAAAGAGGATTTAGGATTTACAACCCTAGCTAGAGATTTTAGTTGAATTAATTTGCAGACAGTAAATTTTTAATTTAGTTCAGTACAAGTCCCTGGTAGTCTCCTCTTATATCAATCCCAGCAGGTTTTTCCCACAGTGATGGTGGAGTATATTACAATCTGTGACAGTGATGGTGGAGTATAATACCATCTGTGACAGTGATGGTGGAGTATATTACCATCTGTGACAGTGATGGAGGAGTATATTACCATCTGTGACAGTGATGGAGGAGTATATTACCATCTGTGACAGTGATGGAGGAGTATATTACCATCTGTGACAGTGATGGTGGAGTATATTACCATCTGTGACAGTGATGGAGGAGTATATTACCATCTGTGACAGTCATGGAAGAGTATATTACCATCTGTGACAGTGATAGTGGAGTATATTACCATCTGTGACAGTAATGGTGGAATATATTACCATCTGTGACAGTGATGGTGGAGTATATTACCATCTGTGACAGTGATGGTGGAGTATATTACCATCTGTGACAGTAATGGTGGAAAATATTACCATATGTGACAGTGATGGTGGAGTATATTACCATTTTTGACACGTACGGAGAATTATATTACTCTCTGTGAGAGGGAAAAAGGGCTATATTAATATTGGGGAGAGGGAGGGAGAGCTATATTACCATCTGAATGCAGGGCGGGAGAGAAATGATTGGGTACATTGCACCCAATGAATCTATTCACCGAACAGTTGTCACGGGGGTGGGCCGGGTCTCTGCTAGCACTCGGCTGATAGGGGCTCAAAAGGCCGAATAGTCAGCCCCTCTGACTCCCGGGATTCACCGGAGTCTCCTTGGTCACACAGGAGAGGACCAACAATGCCCACCTCCGCAGGTCTTTGCTTCCACCACAAAAAGGGGTGCCACTGATTCACCCTGGAAGCCCTTCAATCAACACGGGGAAACTACTGTTAACAGTTCCGGCCTAGACCCGTGGAGGAGTGAAGGAAGACTTAGGCTTACCTTATAACCATAACCTCCCTGAGTCTTGCCTGCCAGACAAAAAGGTTGCAGGAACTCCTTTCCCGCCTGTCTTCTCTATCTTCTTCTTAACAAGGTCGCCAGCTGGGTTATTATATCTGCACCCCAGCAATGCAGTTCAGTCGGTGTATTATATATTGTTTGTAGCCAGAAGGTTGCTACTCCCATAGATCTGCTACTAGACTGTCGGCCCAGGGTACTCTCCCAGGAAGGTCTGTGCGGCTTTACCTCTCTCTAGCCACCACGTTACTAGTTGCCACCATTCAGGCACTGATACTGATCGGATAGCTAAGGGTACACTTTTATATAAATCTGTGCTGTTTTTTTACCACTCTCCATTCAATAAGAACTTTTATAGAGAACGTGGTGTTCCCTAGGCGGCACTATGATAACCTTCGTGTATGCTCATAGAGAAATATTATAAAGGAGGCACACTTAAACACAATGATAAAAGTGTGAATTTACTGATGCAAATTACATGATCACACATACAATCACAAGTAATACATGAATATGAAAATAAGGATAATAAGTCTGGAGATCGTCAGCCTCTTCTTCCACGACCTCCAACACTCCTTCAACTGGGCAGAAAGACAGGAGTCCCACACTCTCTCACAGGAGGGCCTCTTCACCACGTCGGCACCTCTTCTTCACTGTCCTGCCATCCATACACACTGTCCTCTCTGACAGTCCTGGACACAAGCTGCCTTGCAGCCTATTCTACTACTAAAGTATTAATGTCATATTGCCACATAAATAAATATTGTGGACAAACTAGCCTACTCACACAAGGGGTAATGGGAGGGAAAATGTTCTACCTTACATTCCTGGCTCACGACGCCTGTCCCTCAATGGTGTGAGGTTCCCACGCTTCCTGATTCGATTCTTGACGATCCAGGAACGTTCCACAGGTCCTCAGGTGTCGTGGAGCCTTCGCGTCGTCGCTGATCCAATCCCTGAGATTCAGCTACCCCAATCCTGGTTCATCAATGGCCACTGAGCTAATCACTATTTTTCCCACACTCGCCCCTTCCACAAGGCGTTGCTCCTTGTCCTAGGAACGATGTCGTCCTTCCAAAACCCTCAGTGGATGTGACCCGGTATTATAGACTGTGGGTTGGTTGGTGTTGTCGTCGTTGATCCTTCTCTACGGACAACCCAACCCACAACTCGGTAGAGTGCTTATACTAGGAGATCACCCTTGGCGCTTCTGGCTCTTGGAGAGGGGCTCAACGACACACGTTTAGGGGATGCGGCTCCAACACTTAGCCTCGTTGTCATGTGCACTCACCCACTCGAGCCGCTGTGACTCCCCACTCTCTCCTTAGGTGATATGATCTCCTCAATCCCCTTTTTGACTTATTAGTATTACCTTTTACCCTGTCCACGGCAGTGGTTCTTGGTTCTTTCTCTCTCTCTCTCCTTCTTTACTACCTCCTGGGAAGCCTCACTAGGACAAGGGCAAACACCAGCAAATTGGGATACATTTACTGGACAAAGCACATACACGATACATACACACATATAATAATAATGAATCCTATACTATATAATATCACAATCAGGTTGCACTCCAACACAACCAGAACTCTATTATCAGCTTATCAAGTGGTATCCTATCTCCTGGTTCACCACCTGATACTATCAACCTCCTCAAGTTGATCAAGTCTACATACGCTGTTGCACTATCAGCAAGATAATGTATATATAGAAAACCAGCATTTGAATGCAATAACATATATCAGTATAAATGTTCATTGATATACAACATTGATTAATCGATCAATATCAGTCCTAGAACGCATACATCTGTAGGTAATCCAGCCTACGACTGTAACTCTAAACTTCAGTATAAAACACTCCTTGACATCAGAATACCAACAATCACTCACCTCTCACTGCGTCTTGCACGCCACTGACAACCAAACACTATCAACTCCCTACAAGTAATCCACCAGTACTTCCCTTCCACCTCTGGAAGTTCACTACCCTAATATCTTTAGGTTCTTCCGGGCTTCACTACCAGGATCCTCTGCAGCTTCTCCAGGCTGCTATCATGAAGTTTCCTTGTGCAACTACGGTGCTTCACCCTTCTGTTAGGTTCCTCCACAGCTCTCTTGGCTGCTACACCACCTCTACAGAAGCACGTGACACTCCTCTTCACTGCTTCTCCTCACAGCTCGAGGTCCTCTGCTTCACTACCTTGGAGTCTCATCAATTACTTCATCTATGCTGGCTTCGAAGTTCTCAACAACTTCTTCCCCAAAGACAAACCTGCAACCCATCGACACTCCAATAAAATGTTCCCCTTTAACACATAAACAAAAAATATTCACACAATATGTTTGCCTCAAACCTCTATCTGTTCTCTACATACAGTGAGAGTGGACTCCCCCGTTTTGGGCGGGTCCATACTCCACCTCGCCTGGCGGCGGTCCTCACTCGCTGGGAGGGTCTTCCTCCGTCAGGAGCCGGGCTCCCTCAGTCGTCCGTCAGAGCTCAGAGGGGACGGACGTCGCTCCGTGCTCCTCCCTCTTCACTCTCCTATTTCAGGCTTTCTGCCTTATTAAAACATGTCTAACTTATAAATAAACATTGCTACTGTCGCTGGGCACACGACCAACTACAAGCAATCACTATGAACTGGCATATATCGTGCTTACCACAGATTAACTGATCGAGGGCGCTTTCCCTCTGACGGCGTCTGGTCAGGGCGCTCCACACAGCCCACGAAAATGCCTCTGAGCAGCTTATTAAACTCTCCTCGCCGTCCAAGACTTGACACCACAACGTTCTCAGCTCAATTCAACCAGCTGGCACGTCTGCACACTTCTCTTAGAGATATATCACTAGGGGTTCCCTTCTGGCGGGAGCTCAAACGGAGCGCGGCTTCCCCCTGCGATGTCTGGCACTCAAGTGAGGTCAAGGTCCTCCGGAAGCGAGCCTCACGCCTCCAGCAAAATGTCCACATCTCCTCGCCAGTCATTTATCTGTTTTCTTCTTCATTGCCCATAATCTCAAACTGTTATACATCTCCAAGCAACTATTTTACATATGGGTTATCACCTCAATATTTGCTAGACCTTCTAATTAGGTCAGGCTTGATGAATAACTCTCAAGGAGGGAGACTCGTTTCTCCTGTAGGCTGAGATCATAACACCCGGTCACAGCAAGGCTTGCCCGCCACACCTTCCAGGCCCTCCACGTCCAGCGTCGCCGCCCAGCGTCGTCGCCGAATATTTTCCAAGTTTGGCACTCCTTTGCTCAAAGAACTTGGTTCCTTTTTGCTTCCCTGAAGCGCGGGGTCTCCAACATGTAAGATGGGCTGCGATGGCTAGCTCTAATCCACTGAGAAGGGCTTGTAGAGCCTCAAATCCTTGAGAGCTGACCGAGGTGCGTCCTCTTGCTTCCACGGTCAGGTCAACTCTGACATTGGCACCGCCGGGGCACTCGGTGACGTCACAGCGGGCCCTGATTGGTCGCCCACGACCAAAGTCGGCCAATCCGCGATCGGCTAGTGTCCCTTCCAAAACGTCATATCTGCAGTAGGGGATATTCTTTCATTTTATATCAGGGCGCCAATTTCCTCTTACTTACAACTTATAATGTAACTTTCTCCCTTAACTGGCAGCCGGTCTGGTCGCCACATATATCAATAGACTCCCTGAACCTCAGAGAATCAGTAGGGAGAGCTGATATGACTCTTAAATCAGGCAAACTAAAGAAATAGGAGAGGGCACAGTAACATACCCCTCCCCTTAAAATAAGAGTCATATCGGAAGAGCAGCACTCAAGAGGGCAACCTATACTCTTGCTCCCTCCGTTCCTGAAGTGTCACTCCTCCAGTTGGTGACGTGGCTTGTACCACCTTGCCAGTCACTTGCCTCATTATATCTCCACCTCGCATAGGACCGGGTGTGATGGGTGTTCCCTGAACACCTACAAGAAATCCTCTCTCCGTGGGTACGAGTGTACTCCAACGGCTCGTTACCACTGTAAGATTCAGTGCATGCAGCGCCTCCACCGCGTCGTGCACTCCGAGATAGTCTTGCAATTCCAATGCATCCTACAGGTACTCCATGTTTCCTCTCATGAGCTCCTCTTCGCAAATCTTCTCTCTTCTCGGTTCCTCTTCTCCCATAGGTGCGTTGTCTCCTCACAGTGGCACTTGTCACCTGTACTCCATCCAGCAGCTTCCTCTCTTCCACACTAGGCTTTTGCGATGGCCCAATGCCCCTCTGGTTAGGCTGGCGCCTACCCTGGGTGTACCTATTCCCTGCTTTCTTCGTATTGCCTTTCCTATATCATTCGATCCTTCGTTCCCGACGAACATTTTCACTCCTCCATGAGATTCTCTTCCCTGCAGATGTCTTCTTCGGTTCGTGGTTGGGCTCATCCACCTCCCTGTGGCTCACCTCACCACGGTGGTTCATCTTGCACCTACCACTATTCATCTGGCTGGCATAGGGCGCACTGCGTCGTGGCTCCTCCACTCTGCCCCCCACTTCTGTTTGCTCATCCACTGAGCTTACTTTATTCACGTTTCTGTGTGGAGGGAGTGCGTTCTGCAGCCTCTTCACCGCCCCAGGCGTTTGTACAGCTGCTCCTCGCCACTCCTCCACACGCATCATCAGGCTTAGTCGGAGGTCCTCGTCGGGGTTTTCCACGACCTCCGACGATCTCTCTGCACTCTCGCTCTCGTTGTCGTCGTCTCTGGCGACGTTTCCCCTGGCGAAGTCGGCTTCCTCACTACCATCTGGAACGACCGATACCTCACCTGGCAGGGTTGTACCGCTGCTTGCAACATAGGCACTCCTGGCCCAATCGGGTTGTATCCCGCCTCCTCTGAGGTCATTACCCAGCACCATCTGTACATGCTCTAGGGGTAATTTAGGGGCTATAGCTACAATAGCTTTTTCGACTCTGCAGTCGGCAATCAGCTGTACTTCGTGAAGTGGCAACCTGTATTCCTCCCCCACACTGCGTATTCTCACCACTCCCACAGGTGAATCATTAAATTCCATTGGGGAGAATACTCCTGGTCACCATACTTATGTCAGCACCCGTATCTCGAAGAACGGCAACCTCCACTGGGTCTGACTTTCCAAACTTCACGTTGGCCCTGAAAACGAAGGGATGTTCACCCAACTTCATTTCCTAACCATTCACGTTGGGTCCACTATAATATGGGGTGTGAACAAATACTCTCTCCTTTTCCAACATTAGTCCTATACTCCTTTGGTGCTCCTCACACTCGCGGGCATAATGTCCTCTCACACCACAGTTGAAGCATCGGCTGCCTCCCCTGGGCGGCCACTCGCCAGTCCCCCTGGCGGTACCACTTGCAGACGTTCCCTGGGTCCTCCTTGGACTCCCTGTCGTCGTGTCCGGGGCTGGAGCACTTGCTCCCAAGCTAGGTCCACTGCTCATAGCTTGGGGCCTCCTCATCGCGTCCCTTGAGCTCTTGAACTGGGTTACTTCATCGGGCACATTACTCTTGGGAGAGTCCCCACCCGTCCTCGCTCTTCCTGAACCCCTAAAGTTCCCTCCCGACCTGGGGTAAGGCGAGTGTCTGGGTGGCCCCCTCCCTCCTGAGATGTAGTGCCTCCTCCAACATGTCGGCTCGGTCCGCTGCAGCCTTCAGGTCCTTAATACCTGCTTCTCTCACCCTTACTCGCAACTCAGGATGGAGCACTGACATAAACTTCTCCATCACTATCAGTCGTTTGATATCATCCGCTGACTCTGCTTCCTCTGCCTTCAACCATCGTAGGAATTTCCGTTCCATATCCCTGGCGGTCTCGGCGTAAGACTTCCCCGACGCTCTTGTAAACTCTCTGAACCGCTTCCGGTACATCTCCGAAGTCAGCCGGAATGAGTGGAGCACCGCATTCTTAATCGTGTCGTAACTAGTACACTCATCTAGGTCCAGCATGTTGTAAGCTTCCCGGGCCTCACCAGTCAACCTGCCCTGGACCAGAGCAGCCCAATCATCTTCTGGCCACTCCTTCAGAGTTGCTATCCGTTCAAAGTGTTCGAAGAACGCCTCAGCTTCTTGTGGTTCGAACGTAGGTAAGTCACGTTCCCTTACCTTAAGGTCATCCCGCCGTGCAGGTAGTGAGGGCAGACCACGCTCAACGCGATGCAATTCGACTTCTTTCTTTGCCTTTATCTCCTCCAGTCGCAGTTGTCTCTCTCCTTCTTCCCGCTGCAACCGAGCTTCTCTCTCCTCTCGCTGCAGCCGTGCTTCTCGCTCCTCTCGCTGCAGCTCAGCTGCACGTGTCTCTCGCAGCAGCCATGCTTCTCGCTCCTCTCGCTGCAGCTCAGCTGCACGTTCCTCTCGCTGCAGCTCAGCTGCACGTTCCTCTCGCTGCAGCCGTGCTTCTCGCTCACGCTCATCTCGCTGCATTTGCGCTTCACTCTCCTCTCGTCGCAGCTGGGCTTCCAGTTGCATCTTCATTATTTCCAGTTGCAGGCTCCTCTTACTACAGCTAGACATTCCACTGCTCCCATGTTCACTGTGAATTCTCTCCACACTGGTAGGCGCTTGGGGATGGCTTTAGTTGGGACGGTTCACCTTGCGAAGGCTCTTCTTTGGACGGCTCTCCTTGAGATGGCTCCTCTCGAGCTGTGAGCTGTGCCATGATCTCTATCCTTCGCGCCGCAACCTTAGTCGTCCTCAATCTGATCCCAAAGTGGTTTGCCACTTGTTGGAGCTGGGCCTTGGTACACTCTTCCAAAATTCTCTCGTCCCTTGTGTCATTAAATTTCTTTACTTTGTCCTCCTCCATCTCTATATCATCGAGCATACACGACAGCACAGACAAGTTAGTAGGCACTAATTTCACCGTTTCAGTCCCTTAGCTGGTTGAGTAACAGTACCACTGAATTCACTGGCCACACTGTATTAGTACCCTGGCAACACTTGTCTTAAAATCTGGGCCACACTGTAGCTTGATTACCATACCATGGCAACACTGTAGCCTGATCCACGCTTCCTGGCGAAGTTTTCAGTTCTTGGCTACCGTGGTTCGAATCCTGGCAAGGTCGCCAGTTCTTGTCACAGGGGGTGGGCCGGGGCTCTGCTAGAACTCGGCTGATAGGGGCTCAAAAGGCCGAATAGTCAGCCCCTCCGACTCCCGGGATTCACCGGAGTCTTCTTGGTCACACAGTAGAGGACCAACAATGCCCACCTCCGCAGGTCTTTGCTTCCACCACAAAAGGGGGTGCCACTGATTCACCCTGGAAGCCCTTCAGTCAAACACGGGGAAACTACTGTTAACAGTTCCGGCCTAGACCCGTGGAGGAGTGAAGGAATACTCAGGCTTACCTTATAACCATAACCTCCCTGAGCTTTGCCTGCCAGACAAAAAGGATGCAGGAACTCCTTTCCCACCTGTCTTCTCTATCTTCTTCATAACAAGGTCGCCAGCTGGGTTATTATATCTGCACCCCAGCAATGCAGTTCAGACGGTGTATTATATATTGTTTGAAGCCAGAAGGTTGCTACTCCCATAGATCTGCTACTAGACTGTCGGCCCAGGGTACTCTCCCAGGAAGGTCTGTACGGCTTTACCTCTCTCTAGCCACCACGTTACTAGTTGCCACCATTCAGGCACTGATACTGATCAGATGGCTAAGGGTACACTTTTATATAAGTCTGTGCTGTTTTTTTACCACTCTCCATTCAATAAGAACTTTTATAGAGAACGTGGTGTTCCCTAGGCGGCTCTATGATAACCTTCGTGTATGCTCATAGAGAAATATTATAAAGGAGGCACACTTAAACACAATGATAAAAGTAAGAATTTACTGATGCAAATTACATGATCACACATACAATCACAAGTAATACATGAATATGAAAATAAGGATAATAAGTCTGGAGATCGTCAGCCTCTTCTTCCACGACCTTCAACACTCCTTCAACTGGGCAGAAAGACAGGAGTCCCACACTCTCTCACAGGAGGGCCTCTTCACCACGTCGGCACCTCTTCTTCACTGTCCTGCCGTCCATACACACTGTCCTCTCTGACAGTACTGGACACAAGCTGCCTTGCAGCCTATTCTACTACTAAAGTATTAATGTCATATTGCCACTTACATAAGTAAATATTGTGGCCTAACTAGCTTATTCACACAAGGGGTAATGGGAGGGAAAATGATCTACCTTACATTCCTGGCTCACGACGCCTGTCCCTCGATAGTGTGAGGTTCCCACGCTTCCTGAGTCGATTCTTGACGATCCAGGAACGTTCCACAGGTCCTCAGGTGTCGTGGAGCCTTCGCGTCGTCGCCGTTCCAATCCCTGAGATTCAGCTACCCCAATCCTGGTTCATCAATGGCCACTGAGCTAATCACTATTTTTCCCACACTCGCCCCTTCCACAAGGCGTTGCTCCTTGTCCTAGGAACGATGTCGTCCTTCCTAAACCCTCAGTGGATGTGACCCGGTCACAGCAAGGCTTGCCCGCCACACCTTCCAGGCCCTCCACGTCCAGCGTCGCCGCTCAGTGTCGTCGCCGAATATTTTCCAAGTTTGGCACTCCTTTGCTCAAAGAACTTGGTTCCTTTTTGCTTCCCAGAAGCGCGGGGTCTCCAACATGTAAGATGGGCTGCGATGGCTAGCTTTAATCCACTGAGAAGGGCTTGTAGAGCCGCAAATCCTTGAGAGCTGATCGAGGTGCGTCCTCTTGCTTCCACGGTTATCTTGAGGTTATCTTGAGATGATTTCGGGGCTTTTAGTGTCCCCGCGGCCCGGTCCTCGACCAGGCCTCCACCCCCAGGAAGCAGCCCGTGACAGCTGACTAACACCCAGGTACCTATTTACTGCTAGGTAACAGGGGCATAGGGTGAAAGAAACTTTGCCCATTGTTTCTCGCCGGCGCCTGGGATCGAACCCAGGACCACAGGATCACAAGTCCAGTGTGCTGTCCGCTCGGCCGACCGGCTCCCTCAACCGGTCAGGTCAACTCTGACGTTGGCGCCACCCGGGGCACTCGGTGACGTCACGGCGGGCCCTGATTGGTCACCCGCGACCTAAGTCGGCCAATCCGCGATCGGCTAGTGTCCCTTCCAAAACGTCATATCTGCAGTACGGGATACTCTTTCATTTTATATCAGGGCGCCAATTTCCCCTTACTTACAACTTATAATGTAACTTTCTCCCTTAACTGGCAGCCGGTCTGGTCGCCACATATATCAATTGACTCCCTGAACCTCAGAGAATCAGCAGGGAGAGCTGATATGACTCTTAAAGCAGGCAAACGAAAGAAATAGGAGAGGGCACCGTAACACAGTCAAGAAGTACCCCAGAGTTAGAGCACTATTGTGGGTTTGGATCCTGGGGAGGGTCAGTAGGTCCACCTTGTGGGACCTCCATACAACCCTTAACCTATAAATACACACAAGCTGCCTCCTACCAACACAATAAATTATATTACCGTTTGTGACAGTGACAAGCGTCTATATTACCATCTGTGACAGTGACAGACATCTATATTACCATCTGTGACAGTGACAGACATTATATATATATATATATATATATATATATATATATATATATATATATATATATATATATATATATATATATATATATATATATGTCGTACCTAGTAGCCAGAACGCACTTCTCAGCCTACTATGCAAGGCCCGATTTGCCTAATAAGCCAAGTTTTCATGAATTAATATATTTTCTCTAATTTTTTTCTTATGAAATGATAAAGCTACCCATTTCATTATGTATGATATCAATTTTTTTTTATTGGAGTTAAAATTAACGTAGATATATGACCGAACCTAACCAACCCTACCTAACCTAACCTAACCTATCTTTATAGGTTAGGTTAGGTTAGGTAGCCGAAAAAGTTATGTTAGGTTAGGTTAGGTAGGTTAGGTAGTCGAAAAACAATTAATTCATGAAAACTTGGCTTATTAGGCAAATCGGGTCTTGCATAGTAGGCTGAGAAGTGCGTTCTGGCTACTAGGTACGACATATATATATATATATATATATATATATATATATATATATATATATATATATATATATATATATATATATATATATATATATATATATATATATATATGTCGTACCTAGTAGCCAGAACGCACTTCTCAGCCTACTATGCAAGGCCCAATTTGCCTAATAAGCCAAGTTTTCATGAATTAATTGTTTTTCGACTACCAAACCTACCTAACCTAACCTAACCTAACTTTTTCGGCTACCTAACCTAACCTAACCTATAAAGATAGGTTAAGTTAGGTTAGGTAGAGTTGGTTAAGTTCGGTCATATATCTACGTTAATTTTAACTCCAATAAAAAAAAATTGACCTCATACATAATGAAATGGGTAGCTTTATCATTTCATAAGAAAAAAATTAGAGAAAATATATTAATTCATGAAAACTTGGCTTATTAGGCAAATCGGGCCTTGCATAGTAGGCTGAGAAGTGCGTTCTGGCTACTAGGTACGACATATATATATATATATATATATATATATATATATATATATATATATATATATATATATATATATATATATATATATATATATATAACTGAAAACTCACACCCCAGAAGTGACTCGAACCCATACTGCCAGGAGCAACGCAACTGGTATGTATAGGAACGCCTTAATCCGCTTGACCATCACGACCGGACAAAAGGAAGTGATAGCCAAAGCTATTTGAACCACTTCCCCGCCGGCACTCGGATGGTAATCTTGGGGATAGCATTTTATCAAATCACCTCATTCTTTGGGGCACACGTGAGGAACACAAATGCAAACAAGCCTGAATGGTCCCCAGGACTATATACAACTGAAAACTCACCCCAGAAGTGACTCGAACCCATACTGCCAGGAACAACGCAACTGGTATGTACAGGGACGCCTTAATCCGCTTGACCATCACGACCGGACAAAAGGAAGTGATAGCCAAAGCTATTTGTACACGTACAGACTGGCGAAGCTTCGCCAGTCTGTACGTGGGTGTGGGTATCTGGCTAATGATTGGCCGAAGTGGGTTTCCAGGCTTGTGTGTCTTGACATTTCCATACGCATATCCAGGTTTATATTCACCAATAATTTTTGGCAGGTGGAGTCCGGATTTCTTGGCGTTCACAGTTTCAATCAGTTTGTTGACCTTTGCTTTCAATTCGGCTGTAGTGTCCTTCGTTACCCTTTGGAATTTAGTTTGGTCAGAGAGTATGAGGTTCATTTTCGCCAGATATTCGTCTTTTTTAAGAATGACATATATTGGCGACTTGTCACCTCTCCTGACAACTATCTCCTTGTTCTCACGAAGGCTTTTAGCTGCCGCTTTGAGCTCGGGGACAGTATGGTGCTTCTGTAATTGCCTCGATTCTTTCCTCCTTCCGCAATAAGTTCTGCTTGTAAGGTATCTTTGGTTGTGACCTTCTTTTGTGTCTCGAGGTCGAATATGTCATCCAACAGAATTTCCAACTCCACTTTCCGGGCCATCTCACTCGGTCTGGACATAACGTGACAGTTTATGCCCAGATTTAGGAGAGTGACTTGGTCCTCAGTGAGGTTAATTCCTGCAAGGTTCAGGAAGCCATCTCTTGGTCGTGGAATTGCCATAGGTCCTCCATATAACGTTGTTAGTTTCTTGATAATCCTTGTTTCAGTGCTGAGGTGATGTCGGTCTGTGAGGATGTCGAGGTGTTGTTCAATGCGGGTACGGATACTTTCGTCGATGTTGCTATTTCTCCACTCGTTTGTAGCATGATGTAGTTGCGTTTTGTTGTCTTTGATTTCATTCTACATTCGACATCCTCACAGACCGACATCACCTCAGACCGACATCATATATATAAATATATATATAAATATATAATATATTTATATATATTTATATATAAATATATATATAATATATTTATATATATTATATATATATATATATATATATATATATATATATATATATATATATATATATATATATATATATATAATATATCCAACTTCATGTAGAGAAGAGCAGGCTCAATCTCTCTTCAAAGAGATTATCGTCACTATATATATATATATATATATATATATATATATATATATATATATATATATATATATATATATATATATATATATATATATATATATATAGTGACGATAATCTCTTTGAAGAGAGATTGAGCCTGCTCTTCTCTACATGAAGTTACGTATAATACACAAGAATAAGATGCTACCTTCAAGATACGTCTCCCAGTAGCACAAAGCGTTTTGACCAGGAGGCAAAACGTACCCAAGACTCGCCCCCTACTCCACTCCCTCCACGCCTGCTTGTCATCAACCAGCCAACTACCCTTCCCAGCCTGCCTGCTCCTGATTGGTGACTCGCCGTCTGCACACTGCACACTGCACCTCAGCGCCCTCTACTTGAGTCGATGTCTGGGCTTGATCCAGCCATTGAAGTCAGAATATCCTTGTGCTCTCAAGCCATGAACAACTAACATATATGTTGTATCAGGTGGATGTCTCGCAGCTAGTGCCATATTCTCAGCACCTGATTATTTTTCACCTTTAACTTTATATTATTGTTGAGTAACTATATCCCTATTATTCATTTATATTATATGTTTTTGACTTGTTTATTTGCACTGTACATTACCAAGGGATTGTCTTTGTTTATAATTTATTTTCTATATTAATTAAAGTTTCATTGTTCATACTTTGTGTTTTGCGTGTCTTCCTTTACTTTACCACAGACCAACAGGCAAGCAGTCTATCTTTTTATTTGTAAGTGTGACTAGGCATTGACACCAGCCATTGGAGGACTGCCGAACATCTACACTCCAACACTTTCTCGTCACATTTAATGGGGGCCTGTCCTAGGAGCTTCACTCGGGTACTAGTACCAGAACGTCAATTTGTGGTGAGCGTACTTGGCTTTGATACAGTTGCTTTTCAATATTTTCAATATTTTCATTACTTTTAATATTTAAATGGTGTTGTGCGTATTGTGCATTCCGAGAGTAGCATATGGTTGGATAACTTTGGATTACGTGGTGACTGGAGGCCTCAGTCATTCTCTTAATTGGTCATCCCTCCCTCCGTGTTATTACTCGTGTTTTCCACCTTTTGTCCCTAGGATATTTCTCAATCTCAGTCAGATCATCATTTTGGGTACCCTGGTACTATTCGGGTCAAAGCACCCTATCTTCTGCAATCCGACCGAAGGGGGATAAAGAGGGCCATAGTTCCTCTAGCACGGACTACGTTGCTGAGTTGGGACCTCGGCAGCAGTTCTCGTCACCAGTTGACACTCGCACCCCTACACGTTGGTCAGAGATGATGATATTTACTTAGGTAGGGAATTAGCTTTCTTTTTTCAGAGCACAAAGTTCGCTAATTCTGTACGTATCATATTTCATTTAGTGGGAAAACCCTTGCTTCTGTCCTATAGAGACTCGGCAAGGTATCCCTGCATTCTTGGACTACCTTATTCACTTTTGGAACAATTAAATGTTTCATTTTTTTTAGAAACTCAGTTTTATTTCTTTAGTAGGATATTCTTGCCCTTATTCTCTTACATTGAGTACCGGGTACAAGATTTCCTGCGCTTTTGATTGACTAATCATTTTCCATTCTAAAATTAACATTAATTGTTAAATATTAAATTCCACAGGATAGTTACCAGTTGCCACGTTATCCTGTTACTGACACTTACCATATCACAAGTATTCGTTGTACATTTATTTGCTATTTTTCACCATGTTTCGTCTCTCAGCTTTTCGTAACGATCCAGCAGGTGAAATAGGAACCTTAAGTCGTGCCAAGAGGACCGAATTACAAACTCTTGCACACTAGTATCAACTAGATGTTCCCCATGGAGCCAACAAAAATGAATTGCATAATTTAATAATGGATCACCTCTTAGATGAAGGGAACATTGACTCTGAAACTCACGAACATTATTCTATTACAGATAAACAAGTTTTGACAACTATGAAACTCAAGCTCGAACTTGCAAAGCTCAAGCGGGAGCAACAAAAAGGAGCCCTCGAACAACAAAAAGAAGCTATACAAATGAGGAAAGAAGAAGCTGCAATCAGGAAAGAAGAACAAGAACGAGAGGCGGCCCTAAAGGAACGAGAGATGGCCCTATTCAGAGAGCTTGAGCGAGTACAGCTTGAAAGAAAACAAAGTCACCTGGAGATACAACACGAGCATGACAAACAGCAAGCGGAGATGGCTATAACATGTCGTCAACGAGAACTCACGTTGGAAACTGCACACAACACTCAGCGCCAACAAGCTACCACTAGTCTTCCTGTAAGTTTCAATATCTCCCATGCAAGTAAGTTAATGCCACCATTCGTTGAGACAGAGATCGATGTCTTTTTCACCACTTTTGAGACCCTAGCTAATAAACTTAGCTGGCCTGCAGATCAATGGTCTACCCTTCTCAGAGTGCATCTCACAGGTAGAGCTGCAGTTACTCTCAGTACCTTAGCGTCTGAGAATGACTACCAGACCCTGAAGCAAGCAGTTTTGGACGCCTACCTTCTCTCCACCGAAAGCTACAGACGAAAATTCCGTGACTATCTAAAGGCAAGTAACACCACCTTTCTAGAATTTGCCAATACCAAGAAAAGATATTTCATGAAATGGCTGGAAGCAGCACATGTCTCTACATTTTCAGAGCTCATCAACCTCATGCTAGTTGAGGAAGTCTTGAGACGTGTTCCCCCTTCCGTCCGATTATATCTAGCAGATAAAGAAGAAACCGAATACATCAAATGTGCGAAGTCAGCTGACACCTACAGCCTCATCCACTGGCTTACACCATCACCACCTCCCAGTAAGAAGTCTTGGTATAGTTATGATAAAGTAGGTACAGATCAAGCAAGCTCCCAATTGTATTGTAAGTATTGCAAACTCTATGGACATACCATAGATAGATGTGGGAAAGCTCAATACAAAGGCAATGAAACTACTAAACCCAAACCGATTCCTCCTAAGTTCGGAAGCCTGTGATGAATGTTGGTGTTCCTATTAATGATCTTTCTCTCTTCAGCAAACACCTGTATCCTGGAACTGTCTCTACCAACGGTACAGATTCGGAGGGACGTTTCAAATTGAAGATCATGAGGGACACAGCGGCTCTTCAGTCAATAATATTGAAATCAGCTGTGCGTAACATCACCTACACCGGGGAAACCGTCCTTATCACTGACCTCACTGCTACCACTCCGTATCCACTCGCCAGAGTCCACCTGGATTGTCCTTTTGTGACCGGTGAAGTCCAAGTCGCCATCAGGGAGAAGCCTTTTCCCATGTCTGGAGTGCAACTTCTCCTGGGCAACGACTTGGCAGAAGATCTGCAACCGTCCAACCCGATCATCATGGACAAACCCCAGGTGTGTAACTCTGTAGTGGACAATCCCATCTTTGAGTATGTTTCAGCAGAGGTCCAAGAAAGTGATGAAGTTTCTCCTCCGGTTTTGGTGACCACCCGTGCACAAGTTGCACGCCCGCAACCAGCTGACTCTACTGCTACCGCTGTCCCTCAAGACCCACAGAATCTACCACCGAATCTTACCAGTTTGGAGTTCCGTAAGTTACAGAGGGAAGATCTATCATTAACACCATTATTCTTCCAGGCTGAGACTCAACCTGACAGTATTCCTGGGTTCTTTATAGAGAACCAATTGCTCTACCGGAGGTACAGACCCAGTAAACTAACGGAGGATGACGATTGGGCAAATGTCGAACAACTAGTGGTTCCCACCAGCCTACTGGCCGATATTCTACACCTGGCCCATGGAGCTCTTTCTCACTATGGTTTTACAAGACCTCTCACGGAATCAGACAAGACTACTACTGGCCAGGTATTGTTAAGGACGTCAAAAATTACGTGCAACAGTGTCATACATGTCAGATGGCAGGTAAACCTAACATCTCTATTCCCCAGGCCCCATTGATTCCTATTCAGGTGCCTGCGGAACCTTTCCACAGACTCATCATAGACTGTGTTGGTCCTTTACCCCGGACCAGTTCTGGCAACGCCTATATACTAACTATCTTGTGTCCTACCACCAGATTCCCCATAGCAGTTCCAGTAAAGAACATTACGGCTGCTACTGTGGTGAAACAACTAATGAAGATCTTCACCCAGTATGGATTTCCAAGAGAGGTTCAAAGTGACTGTGGCACCAACTTCACCAGTGATCTCTTCAAGAAGACACTGGAGGAGTTCAACATCACACAGGTACTGTCCAGCCCCTATCATCCTGCTTCACAGAGTTCTCTTGAACGTAGTCATCAGACTATTAAAGCACTCCTAAAGAAATTTTGCAATGAAACCTTGAAGGACTGGGATAAACAACTTGACCTCATTATGTGCATTTTCAGAAGTCTCCCCAATGAGTCTCTAGGAGTATCTCCTTATGAGATGCTCTACGGACGTAAGTGCCGTACTCCTCTCAAAGCTTTCAAAGACTCTCTACGTAATGCCACCTTCAGTGACCCTCAGAATGTGCCCCAGTTTCTTCAAACCTTAAAAAACATTCTAGAGAGAGTATGTAAATTTGCTAATGACAATCTATTGAAAGCTCAGGAGAGGATGAAGACTAATTTTGACCAACGCAGCAAACTAAGGAAATTTAAACCAGGAAACTTCGTGTTGGCATATTTTCCTATCCCAGGTTCTCCGTTGCAAAACAAGTTTTCAGGACCTTACCGCATCATGGAGAGCAGGAACAATCACAACTACGTTCTTGAGACTCCAGATAAGCGGGAGAAGACCCAGTTGTGCAACGTCAACCTCCTGAAGCAGTATCAAGGTACTTCCCCTACTGTGTTGGTATCATTATCCACCTTTAAAGGTCCATACCTCCACAGTGAGACTTTCACTGCTTCTCCTCCCGAAAGCACTAACACTGAGTCAGTGCCTTCCAACTCGGAAATCCTTAATGATCTTCATACCTATTTGCAGGACAGTAATAGTGCTCCTCTCATCAGAATCTTCAAGGAACATCAGAAGTTGTTCAGCGATGATCCACAGGAGTGTAATGTGATTCAGCTCGACATCCAGCTACTCCCTGACACCTGGCCGATTCGTCAACCTTTCTACAGAATCAGCCCGAGCAAAAAGGAAGTTATGCGTGCTGAGGTACAGTACCTCCTGGATCATGGGCTGGCCACCCCTTGTGAGTCTCCTTGGGCCTCACCCTGCATCTTGGTGCGAAACCGCACGGTAAAGTGAAGTTGTGTACTGATTACCGGAAATTGAATCTTGTGACTATCAAGGATGCTTATCCATTACCTAGAATAGATGACATCCTTGACGCCATTGGTAATGCTCGGTATCTATCAAAGTTAGACTTACTCAAGGGATACTACCAGGTATGTTTGACAGAGCGAGCTAAGGAAATATCTGCCTTTACCACTCCCTTTGGCCTTTACAGATACGAACGCCTTCCATTTGGACTATGTAATGCCCCGGCCACCTTCCAGCGAGCTGTCAACCGTGTCATCCAGGGCTTAGATAACACCTACACCTACTTGGATGACATCGTTGTGGCAACCAACACCTGGAGCGAACATCTGCTCCAGCTGCAACGATTGTTTGCCAAGCTCCTGACAGCCGGCCTCACCACCAACTTGGGCAAGTCCACCTTTGCCAAAGGTAAAGTGCGTTATCTTGGTCATGAGATAGGGAGTGGCAGCCTAGCTCCGTTAAACATACATATCCGTGCAATCCAGCATTACCCACAGCCTACAACCAGGAAGCAGCTCCTGTGCTTCCTTGGTCTTGCCTCCTACTACCGTAGGTTTGTGAAGAATTTTAGTACGGTGGCGAAACCTTTGATCACTTTAACCAACCCCAAGCTACGGTATAATTGGACCATTCAGCAGACCATTGCTTTTGCACAACTTAAATTCCTGCTCTGTTCTAATCCTATTCTCGCCTAGCCAGATATCACGAAGCCTTTCACCCTCCATGTCGACGCCAGTGGTACCGGCATCGGGGGTGTCCTGATGCAACAACGAGGCGAGGCGAGAACAGCTACAAGATAAAAACCACACCAGAAGAATTACAGCACGATCAAAAAGGAGCTACTCTCCATCGTCCTGAACTTGCAGCCCTTTGAATCATACTTGCAAGGTGCTCGGTCTACCACCATCTACTCGGACCACAATCCCCTACGCTTCCTGCAGCAAGCCCAATTCAACAATCAACGACTTCTGGGATGGGCTTTGTATATGCAGAATTTCAACCTGGAGATCTTCTACATTCTCCTTCATTCCAACAATATGAACGTAGAAAGGTGCGTTGTCTGAGCTTTGTGTATGGCGAGGCAGGTACAGTGTATGGGTGAGGGTGAGGGGAGGGTCGCCGCCGTCTCAGTGCCGCCGTCTCAGTGCCGCCACCCACCAGCCCCCAGGGGGGGGGGGGTACGGGGGGAGGGGGGAGTGATATATGGGGGGAGGCTCTCGAGCTGCCTACGGTGATGTTAGTGGAAAGTTAGTGCGTTCATAAGCAAATCGGTGAGTGTAGTGTTAAAAACAAAGTGCACTAGTGATTTCCCCGAGTGTTGATAGTGTGTATCAAGTGTGACGGCGGCCTCCCTTGCGTGCCCCCCCTCCACCACCCTCGCCCGCCATCTTCCCCCACCCCGCTACCTGCGCCCGACCCAGCCAGCCGCCCATCAACACACAGCCTACCCACACACGGTGCCCAGGCCATGTCCAACTCCCCCAGGAGGTAATGCTTGCCGTGTTACTCTCCACCTGGGAAGGAGAGGGCGCACTCAGGGGGCAGCCAGGCGTCATCACATCTAGGCATGGCACATGTCGCACCTGACACACAGTCTCTTTCCAGCCAAGAAGATGACCACACAAGAGGAAACTGTCAAGTGTGTGACAGACGGTATCGTCTCAATTCAAATGGAACTGTCCGCTATCATTCTGCCAATTCAGGTGGTTGTCTAGGGTCTAGGCGCCTGCCCCGGGGCAGTGACGATGGACAACCTGCTGCAGGAGCGAGGAACAATACCTCCCTCAAATTCATTTCAGCAGATAATCTGCTTGAAGCAGTCAAAGCGACGTCCACCAGGACCTTGCCCCACATCCCCAAGGCTGCCCGTCATCAAGCAGCAGCCAAACTCACCAGTCTGCTGACAAAGGTCAACAATGCTCGCAGAACCTCTGGATCGTGGCACAATCTCCTTCTATTTGGAAATTCATGCCTAGCATTACCGCCCAGGAGAGACAAGTCATTAGCAACCTCTGTAATCAGGGCACTTAATGAATTCCCCAGAGCAGACAACCTGGTCCGCCTTCCCCCTCGTGCCAAGAACACCAGCCGCAGGACGACTAACAATAACTCATCTGAGAACCACAAAATGAGAGCACAGATCACCAGGAAAATAGAAGAGGGCAATACCACAGGTGCCATCAGAATCATGACCAGCGATGACACTACTGCCCCCAGGAACGCCACGACAGCAGAGGCTCTTCAAGACAAACACCCACCCAGAGCCCCCGACAGCAGCAGGGATCCCCAGGAAAACAATGCTGGCATAGAACCCTTGACTGTTCGAGAATCTGAGGTGTACAAAGCAGCCATGTCTTTCCCAACAGGTTCAGCAGGGGGCTTTACAGGCCTAAGACCCCAGCACATCAAACAAATGCTGAACCCGGTGCTTGGAGATGCTGCAAAGGACCTTCTAGTGGAACTTACCAGATTCTCCAACATGTGTTTGGCTGGCGGCATCCCTGAGGACATCAGGCCTGTCTTTTATGGAGCAGCACTCTGTGCTCTAAAGAAGAAGGATAGGGGTATCAGGCCCATTGCCGTTGGCAACACCCTCCGACGCCTCGTAGCTAAGGCTGCAGTCAGATCTATCAGCCAGGAAGCAGCCACCTTGCTGAAACCTCATCAGCTCGGGTTTGGGATCCCCCTAGGTTGTGAGGCTGCAGCACATGCAGCGCGAGCTTACATTGCTGATCTCCCGGACCAGAAGGCACTAGTGAAGCATGACTTCAAAAATGCCTTCAATCAAGTCAGACGAGACGCTGTCCTCAGGGCTGTACACAACCATTTCCGTCCCCTTTACCCATTTATCCGATCGTGCTACAGTGGGGATTCTAAGCTTCTTTTTGGGGAGCATGAAATAAACTCCTGTGAAGGTGTCCAACAGGGTGACCCCTTAGCCCCCCTCCTTTTCTGCCTAGCTATCAAAGAGGTCACTGATAGTCTGACAAGCGAGCTAAACATCTGGTACCTGGATGATGGCACTCTAGCTGGAACTCCGGAAACCATTTTGGAGGATATAAGGAAAATCCAGGAGCAGGGAGCAGCCTTAGGCCTCATTCTCAATGCATCCAAATGTGAAATAATCTCCCGCAACCCAGACATCACTGGGCAAATACAAAATGTTCTTCCAGACATTCTCGTTGTCGAGCCACCGGACTGCACTCTCCTGGGTGCCCCCATTGGCCCACGAGCAATCGAGGAGGTCCTGGCTGCAAAAATCACTGACCTAAAGAGAATGCTGGACAGGGTTGACAAGATTGATGCCCATGATGCTCTCTTTCTCCTCACAAGATGCCTGTCTCTCGCTAAGTTGACCTACTTTCTGAGATGTTCTCCATCCTACAGCAGCCCTAAGTTAAATGTGTATGACACCCTTCTGAGGTCCATGCTGGTGAAAGTCCTGAACCTGCCATTGGACGACTCTCAGTGGGAACAAGCAACCCTTCCTGTAAGACTCGGCGGCCTTGGTGTCCGCACAGCCTCCCAAATTGCTCTACCAGCCTTCCTTTCCTCCTCCCATGCATCGCACGACCTCGTCAGAGATATTTTACCTGCAACCCTGAGAGATTCAGCAGAAAAACACGATCCTGCTTTCACTGAATGTTCAAATCAGTGGGATGTTTTTGCAGCCCCAGCAACCATTATAGAGCCAACAAAACAACACAAACAGTCCGGCTGCGACCACCCTCTAGTGGGAAAAGTAGCTGATGCCATGCTCAGCGTCGCAATATCAGACGAGGAGAAAGCCCGCCTCAGAGCAGTGCGTGCCCCCCATGCAGGAGACTTCCTCCTGGCAGTACCCATGTCAGCAATGGGCACGCGCCTAGATCCAGAATCCCTTCGTGTAGCAGTGGCGCTCCGCCTTGGTGCCCCAATTCACACTGAATACAAGTGTATTTGCAACAGGGTGGAAGCAGACCAATACGGACTGCATGGGTTGCATTGCGGAAGCACAAAGGGCTGGCATGCAAGACGCAACGAGGTCAATGATATCATCAAGAGAAGCCTCGTCTCAGCTAGGTGCCCAGCGGAGAGAGAACCTCGCATCCTAGGGGTCCAAAACCCGGATTTCCCCGCACTTCGCCCTGATGGCATCACCATATACTCATGGAAGGAGGGTAGACAGTTGGTGTGGGACTACACATGTGTATCCACCCTGGCTGACACCTATGTACACTTCGGAGCTGATCAAGCAGGTGGGGTGGCCAACCACAGGGAAACAGCTAAATCACTCAAGTACAGGTGACTGGAAGGTCAATACCTCTTTGTTCCCATAGCGTCTGAGACGCATGGCCCCTGGGGCAAGAGTGCTTTGGGATTTCTCAAGGAATTGGGTTCCAAGCTCATTGACGTCACCAGAGACCCCAAGGGCTTGCTGCGTCCTCGGTTCCTGTCCAGAAGCGGAGGAGCTTCAAGAGATCCATAACCTTTAGGAATTTGTCTTGTATGTTTTGTAACCTTTAAATACACAATAAAGGAAAAAAAAAAAAAAAGGGAAGGGGGTGGTAGGAGAAAAGCACACAGAAACTGTATTGGAGGGGACCTACATTCCCTCCAATGCGTTATGTGTGGTTTCCTCCGAGGCTATGGGTCCCCTTCTTCCAGCCAGAGGTGGTACTCCCTTCCCTTTTTGATTATAGTTATTAAATATATATATATATATATATATATATATATATATATATATATATATATATATATATATATATATATATATATATATATATACATATATTATCATCTTTGACAGGGACGGAGGGCTATATTACCATCTGTGACAGGGACGGAGGGCTATATTACCATCTGTGACAGGGACGGAGGGCTATATTACCATCTGTGGCAGGGACGGAGGGCTATATTACCATCTGTGACAGTGACGGAGGGCTATATTACCATCTGTGACGGACGGAAGGCTATATTACCATCTGTGACAGGGACGGAGGACTATATTACCATCTGTGACAGGGACGGAGGGCTATATTACCATCTGTGACAGGGACGGAGGACTATATTACCATCTGTGACAGGGACGGAAGGCTATATTACCATCTGTGACAGGGACGGAGGCGGTGCACCAGCTGACGCAGCCCTCGCCCCAGACACTGCGTCTGGCCGCCACCAACATGGAGGATGATCACCGCTGGGCGCTCTGGTCCACCTTCAGCGTCGCCAGCGAGAGTACCGGGTGAGTCTTGCTCCTTCCCTCTGTTGTTACTGTTGCTACTGTTGTTACTGTTGCTGCTGCTGTTGTTACTGTTGCTGCTGTTGTTACTATTACTGCTGTTCTTACTGTTGGTGCTGCTGTTGTTACTGTAGCTGGTATTGTTATTGTTGCTCTTGTTGTTACTGTTGCCGCTGGTGTTACTGTTGCTGCTGTTGTTACTGTTACTGTTGTTGTTACTGTTGCTGCTACTGCTACTGTTGCTGCTGTTGTTACTGTCGCTGCTGTTGGTAATGTTGCTGTTGTTGTTAATGATGCTGCTGTTGTTACTGTTGCTGCTGTTGTTACTGTTCCTGCTGCTGTTCTTACTGTTGCTGCTACTGTTGTTACTGTTGCTGCTGTTGTTACTGTTGCTGCTGTTGGTATTGTTGGGGTTGTTATTACTGTTGCTGCTGTTGTTACTGTTGCTGATGCTGTTACTGGTGCTGCTGTTGTTACTGTTGCTGCTGTTGTTACTGTTGCTGCTGTTGTTACTGTACCTGCTGTTGTTACTGTTGCTGTTATTGTTACTGTTTCTGGTGTCGCTACTGTTGCTGCTGCTGTTGTTACTGTTGCTGCTGCTGTTGTTACTGTTGCTGCTGCTGTTGTTACTGTTGCTGCTGCTGTTGTTACTGTTGCTGCTACTGTTGTTACTGTTGCTGCTGTTGTTACTGTTGCTGCTACTGTTGTTACTGTTGCTGCTGTTGTTACTGTTGCTGCTGTTGGTATTGTTGGGGTTGTTATTACTGTTGCAGCGATTGTTACTGTTGCTGATGCTGTTACTGGTGCTGCTGTTGTTACTGTTGCTGATGTTGTTACTTTTGCTGCTGTTGATACTGTTGCTGCTGTTGTTACTGTTGCTGCTGTTTTTACTGTTGCTGCTGCTGTTACTGTTGCTGCTGCTTTTACTGTTCCTGCAGTTGTTACTGTTGCTGCTGTTGTTACTGTTGCTGTTGTTACTGTTGCTGCTGCTACTGTTGTTACTGTTGCTACTGTTACTGTTCATGCTGCTGTTACTGTTGCTGCTGCTGTTACTGTTGCTGCTGTTACTGTTGCTGCTGTTACTGTTGCCACTGTTACTGTTGCTGCTGTTGTTACTGCTGCTGTTGTTAATGTTGCTGCTGTTGTTAATGTTGTTGTTGTTGTTACTGTTGCTACTGTTGTTACTGTTGCTGCTAATATTGTTGCTGCTGCTGTTGTTAATGTTGCTGCTGTTGTTAATGTTGTTGTTGTTGTTACTGTTGCTACTGTTGTTACTGTTGCTGCTGCTGTTGTTACTTTTGGTGGTGTTGTTACTGTTGCTGTTGCATCCAAACCACCCCTCCACCATCACCACCCACACCCACGCTCCACCATCACCACCCACACCACCCACACCACCCCTCCACCATCACCACCCACACCCACGCTCCACCATCACCACCCCTCCACCACCACCACTCATCCACCACCACCACCCACACCACCCTCCACCACCACCAACCACACCACCCCTCCACCATCACCACACACACCACCTCTCCACCACCACCACCCACACCACCCTCTACAATCACCACCCACACCACCCTCCACCACCACCACCCACACCACCCTCCACCATCACCACACACACCACCTTCCATCACCACCACCCCCACCACCCCTCCACCATCACCACCCACATCACCCTTCCACCATCACCACCCACACCACCCCTCCACCATCACCATCCACACCACCTTCCACTACCACCCACACCACCCTCCACCACCCCACACACACCACCCACCACCTTCACCACACAAACCACCCCTCCACCATCACCACCCACATCACCCTCCACCATCACCACCCACACCACCCTCCACCATCACCACCCACACCACCCTCCACCATCACCACCTACACCACCCATCCACCATCACCACCCACACCCCACCTCCACCATCACCACCCACACCCCCCCTCCACCATCACCACCCACACCCCCCCCTCCACCATCACCACCCACACCCCCCCTTCCACCATCACCAGCCACACCACCCATCCACCATCACCACCCACACCCCCCCTTCCACCATCACCACCCACACCACCCTCCACCATCACCACCCCTACATCCATCACCACCCATCACCACCCACACCACACTCCACCATCACCACCCACACCACCCCGCCACCATCACCACCCACCCACCATCACCACCCATCCACCATCACCAACCAAACCACCCTCCACCTTCACCACCCACACCACCCCTCCACCATCACCACCCACACCCCCCCCCCCTTCCACCATCACCACCCTCCACCATCACCACCCACACCACCCTCCACCATCACCACCCACACCACCCCACCACCACCACCACCTACACCACCCCTCCACCACTACCACACACACCACCCCTCCACCACCACCACCCACACCACCCCTCCACCACAACCACACACACAACCCTCCACCACCACCACCCCCACCACCCCTCCACCATCACCACCCACACCACCCCTCCACCACAACCACACACACAACCCTCCACCACCACCACCCCCACCACCCCTCCACCATCACCACACACACAACCCTTCACCACCACCACCCACACCACCCTCCACCATCACCACCCACACCACCCCTCCACCATCACCACCCACACCACCTCTCCACCATCACCACCCACACCACCCCTCCACCATCACCACACACACAACCCTTCACCACCACCACCCACACCACCCTCCACCATCTCCACCCAAACAATCCCTCCACCACCACCACCCACACGACCCTCCACCACCACCACCACTACCACCACCCACACCACCACCCTCACCATCCCTCTACCTCCACCACCCACACCACTATCCACACCACCACCCACACCGCCCCTCCACCATCACCACCCACACCCCCCTCCACCATCACCACATATCCACCATCACCACCCACACTACCCTCCACCATCATGACCCATCCACCATCACCACCCACACTTCCCCCCTCCACTATCACCACCCCTCCACCATCACCACCCTCCACCATCACCAACCATCCACTATCACTACCCACACCACCCCACCACTACCACTACCAACACCACCCCTCCACCATCACAACCCACCCCACCCTCCACCATCACCACCCACACCACTCTCCACACCACCACCCACACCACCCTCCACCACCACCATCCACACCACCCTCCACCATCACCACCCACACCACCCCTCCACCATCACCACCCACACCACTCTCCACACCACCACCCACACCACCCTCCACCACCACCATCCACACCACCCTCCACCATCACCACCCACACCACCCTTCACCATCACCACCCACACCACCCTCCACCACCACCACCCACACCACCCTCCACCACCACCACCCACACCACCACCCTTGTGGGAACCGACCTGTGAGATTCATATTTAATTTTTTTGAATTTATATAGAAGTTATATTTACGTTAATTTATATATTTCGATAGGAATTGGTATGATGCTAAGTGGACTGTATTTCTGCAATAATCTCACAAATGGGTCCTACTCCTTAGAGGGGGTTTATATTATATTTAGATATATGCAGCCAATCAAACTACAGTATTAACTACATATATTAGTATACATTGAAGAGGTTCTTTATCTTATTGTACAGCCAGCTTAGTCCACCAGGTATAACTAGGATGTAGACACCAAATTATCCTCGTGTGAGGCAGCTTCCGTCACCCAGTAACTGATATACCAAGCTTGCTTCCTCTTCTTGTTCCTATCAAAGGGCGCTAGCTGTAAAGCCAGAATCCTAATATATGACAGCTATATCAGAGAAAACACTGTATATTATATATGATAAGGACCAAGGCTTAATTACCTTTAGTATGAGGCGAGTTCGCATTCTAACCGGTTCGCCCAATATCTACCTAACATTAATGGCCAAAAATGATTAGATAAACGGGTTTCGGTAGAACACTTCCCTTGATTATGTTGACAGAGTGTTGATGATGGAAGACCACTACTCTGATCTCCTTCACACTTCGTCCAAGAGTAAATTATAGGAGCCGAATTTGCTCCCTGCACCTCTGGTCTTAACAATGGCTGACCTCTCCTTCCTCAGTGATGCCTCCCTCACTTTGTAGAGATGTCAGTAACTGATAGAAGGGTCACATTTACTTTATTTCGATACTGATAATTAAGTTAATTCAAATGAGATGGTTTTATGATGGTAAAAGTCGAAAGACTAATGTATTTAAGAATAATTCCCAACAAATAGCTGGTGAATTTATAATAGTACGTGGTAATGATATCCCGTTTTCTATTGACGGATAATTCCACTACAAGCTACATTTTCTATTATTTAACTTGTGTATACAATGCAGCAGCAATATTATCTGCCTGTTGAATTGATATTAGTAAATGGCGTCGGGTTTTCCGACAACCCACACCACCCCTCCACCACCACTACCCACACCATGCCTCCACCACCACCCACACCACCACCCACACTACTTCTACCGTCTCCTACCATGGACCAGGTACCTGCTGCTGGTGGACGGGTATCAGGAAGAGAGTACCATGGGGGACGTCCTCATACGGCACGAGAACCTCAGTGGACAGAAGTTCTCCACCCTGGACAGAGACAATGATCTCTGGTCAAGTAAGTTTGGTCTTCACAGATGACGTCTTGGGGTGAGGATATTGTCCGTATTGTCCGCCATTAACAATATATTCCTGTAGGAACTATTGTTAACTTTCTCCTTTAAGGGACCATTTGTATAATATAATAAAGTTAATGTTATCACTTGATGATTATATTAGTGCACGACGGGGATAATGACCTTAACAAACACCTGAACCAGGAAGACCATTGTTTGTTCATCCTGGCTTGTGTGTGTGTTTGTATGTTATTGTTTGTGTGCCTGAGTGTACTCACCTAGTTGTACTCACCTAGTTGTGCTTGTGTGGGTTGAGCTCTGGCTCTTTGGTCCCGCCTCTCAACCGTCAATCAACAGGTGTACAGGTTCCTGAGCCTATTGGGCTCTATCATATCTACACTTGAAACTGTGTATGGAGTCAGCCTCCACCACATTGCTTCCTAATGCATTCCATTTGTCAACCACTCTGACACTAAAAAAGTTCTTTCTAATATCTCTGTGGCTCATTTGGGCACTCAGTTTCCACCTGTGTCCCCTAGTGCGTGTGCCCCTTGTGTTAAATAGCCTATCTTTATCAACCCTGTCGATTCCCTTGAGAATCTTGAATGTGGTGATCATGTCCTCCCTAACTCTTCTGTCTTCCAACGAAGTGAGGTTCAATTCCCGTAGTCTCTCCTCGTAGCTCATACCTTTCAGCTCGGGTACTAGTCTGGTGGCAAACCTTTGAACCTTTTCCAGTTTAGTCTTATGCTTGACTAGATATGTACTCCATGCTGGAGCCGCATACTCCAGGATTGGTCTGATATATGTGGTATATAATGTTCTGAAAGATTCCTTACACAAGTTTCTAAAGGCCGTTCTTATGTTAGCCAACCTGGCATATGCTGCTGATGTTATCCTCTTGATATAAGCTTCAAGGGACAGGTCTGGCGTGATATCAACCCTCAGGTCTTTCTCTCTCTCTGACTCTTGATGTATTTCATCTCCCAAGTGATACCTTGTATCTAGTCTCCTGCTTCCTACTCCTATCTTCATTACATTACATTTGCTTGGGTTAAACTCTAACATCCATTTGTTCGACCATTCCTGCAGCTTGTCCAGGTCTTCTTGAAGCCTCAAGCTGTCCTCCTCTGTCTTAATCCTTCTCATAATTTTGGCGTCGTCAGCAAACATTGAGAGGAATGAGTCTATACCCTCTGGGAGATCATTTACGTATATCAGAAACAGGATAGGTACAAGCACAGAGCCCTGTGGGACTCCACTAGTGACTTCCCGCCATTCTGAGGTATCACCCCTCACTATAACTCTCTGCTTCCTATTGCTTAGGTACTCCCTTATCCACTGGAGCGCCCTACCAGTTACTCCTGCCTGTTTCTCCAGCTTATGCATCAACCTTTTATGGGGTACTGTGTCAAAGGCTTTCCGACAGTCCAAAAAAATGCAGTCCGCCCATCCTTCTCTTTCTTGCTTAATCTTTGTCACCTGATCATAGAATTCTATCAAGCCTGTAAGGCAAGATTTACCCTCCCTGAACCCATGTTGATGGGTTGTCACGAAGTCTCTTCTCTCCAGATGTGTTACTAGGTTTTTTCTCACAATCTTCTCCATCACCTTGCATGGTATACAAGTTAAGGACACTGGCCTGTAGTTCAGTGCCTCTTGTCTGTCACCCTTTTTAATTATTGGTACTACATTAGCAGTCTTCCATATTTCTGGAAGGTCTCCCGTTTCCAGTGACCTACTATACACTATGGAGAGTAGCAAGCTAAGTGCTCCTGCACACTCTTTCAATACCCATGGTGAGATTCCATCCGGCCCAACAGCTTTTCTCACATCCAGCTCCAATAGGTGCTTCTTGACCTCATCTCTTGTAATTTCGAACCTTTCCAAGGTCACCTGGTAAGCTGCCACCTCTCCTAGCACCGTGACTTCTCCCTGTTCTATTGTAAAGACCTCCTGGAACCTTTTGTTGAGTTCTTCACACACCTCTTTGTCATTCTCTGTGTACCTGTCCTCGCCCACCCTAAGTTTCATCACCTGTTCCTTCACTGTTGTCTTCCTCCTGATGTGACTGTGTAGTAGCTTTGGTTCGGTCTTGGCTTTATTAGCTATATCATTTTCATACCTTTTCTCAGCTGCTCTTCTCACACTAACATACTCGTTCCTGGTTCTCTGGTATCTCTCTCTACTTTCTGGTGTTCTGTTATTACGGAAGTTCCTCCATGCCCTTTTGTTCAGCTCCTTTGCTTTCATACATTCCCTATTAAACCATGGATTCTTCCTTTGCTTCTCTGTTTTTTCCCGTTGGGCTGGGAAAAACCTGCTTACAGCCTCCTGACATTTTTGGGTGACATAGTCCATCATGTCTTGTACAGACTTGGTTCCGAGTTCTGTGTCCCAATGTATATCCCATAGGAATTTATTCATCTCCTCATAGTTTCCCTTTCGGTACGCCAGCCCTTTGTTTCCCAGTTCTTTTTTGGGGGTGATAATTCCTAGCTCAACCAGGTACTCAAAGCTCAATACACTATGATCACTCATTCCCAAGGGGGCTTCCAACTTAACTTCCCTTATATCCGACTCATTTAGGGTAAATATCAGATCAAGCAAGTCCCTTGACGTGTTGACTTAGAAAGTTTCTTGTTGCCACATCCAGTAGCTTAGCTCTCCATGTGTCTGGGACTCCATGTGGGTCTCTGTTCCCCCAATCTATCTTTCCATGGTTGAAGTCTCCCATGATTAGTAGCCTGGATCCGTTCCTGCAAGCCACAGAAGTTGCTCTCTCTATTATATTGATGTGTGTGTGTTTGTGTGTGCCTGAGTGTATGTGTGTACGTGTATGTTATTGTTTGCGTGCCTGAGTGTGTGTTTGTGTATGTTATTGTTTGTGTGCCTGAGTGTGTGTTTGTGTATGTTATTGTTTGTGTGCCTGAGTGTTTGTGTGTGTGTGTACAAATTTTATTCACCTAGTTGTGTTTGCAGGGGTTGAGCTTTACTCTTTCGGCCCGCCTCTAAACTGTCAATCAACTGTTTACTAACTACTTTATTTTTTCTCCACACGCACACACACCCCAGGAAGCAGCCCGTGACAGCTGACTAACTCCATGGTACCTATTTACTGCTAGGTAACAGGGGCATTCAGGGTGAAAGAAACTTTGTTTCTGCCTGGTGCGGTAATCGAACCCGCGCCACAGAATCACGAGTCCTGCGCGCTATCCACCGGGCTACCATGCCCCCAAAGCTAACGTGTATGTTATTGTTTGTGTGCCTGAGTGTGTGTGTGTGTTTTGTGTGTGTTTGTTTGTGTGTACGTGTATGTCACTGTTTGTGTGGTTGAGTGTGTGTGTGTGTGTGTGTGTGTACTCACCTAGTTGTACTCACCTAGTTGTGTTTGCGGGGGTTGAGCTCTGGCTCTTTGGTCCCGCCTCTCAACCGTCAATCAACAGGTGTACAGATTCCTGAGCCTATCGGGCTCTGTCATATCTACACTTGAAACTGTGTATGGAGTCAGCCTCCACCACATCACCCCCTAATGCATTCCATTTGTCAACCACTCTGACACTAAAAAAGTTCTTTCTAATATCTCTGTGGCTCATTTGGGCACTCAGTTTCCACCTGTGTCCCCTTGTGCGTGTTCCCCTTGTGTTAAATAGACTGTCTTTATCTACCCTATCAATCCCCTTCAGAATCTTGAATGTGGTGATCATGTCCCCCCTAACTCTTCTGTCTTCCAGCGAAGTGAGGTTTAATTCCCGTAGTCTCTCCTCGTAGCTCATACCTCTCAGCTCGGGTACTAGTCTGGTGGCAAACCTTTGAACCTTTTCCAGTTTAGTCTTATCCTTGACTAGATATGGACTCCATGCTGGGGCTGCATACTCCAGGATTGGCCTGACATATGTGGTATACAAAGTTCTGAATGATTCTTTACACAAGTTTCTGAATGCCGTTCGTATGTTGGCCAGCCTGGCATATGCCGCTGATGTTATCCGCTTGATATGTGCTGCAGGAGACAGGTCTGGCGTGATATCAACCCCCAAGTCTTTTTCCTTCTCTGACTCCTGAAGAATTTCCTCTCCCAGATGATACCTTGTATCTGGCCTCCTGCTCCCTACACCTATCTTCATTACATTACATTTGGTTGGGTTAAACTCTAACAACCATTTGTTCGACCATTCCTTCAGCTTGTCTAGGTCTTCTTGAAGCCTCAAACAGTCCTCTTCTGTTTTAATCGTTCTCATAATTTTAGCATCGTCCGCAAACATTGAGAGAAATGAATCGATACCCTCCGGGAGATCATTTACATATATCAGAAACAAGATAGGACCGAGTACAGAGCCCTGTGGGACTCCACTGGTGACTTCACGCCAATCGGAGGTCTCACCCCTCACCGTAACTCTCTGCTTCCTATTGCTTAGATACTCCCTTATCCACTGGAGCACCTAACCAGCTACACCTGCCTGTCTCTCCAGCTTATGTACCAGCCTCTTATGCGGTACTGTGTCAAAGGCTTTCCGACAATCCAAGAAAATGCAGTCCGCCCAGCCCTCTCTTTCTTGCTTAATCTGTGTCACCTGATCGTAGAATTCTATCAAGCCTGTAAGGCAAGATTTACCCTCCCTGAATCCATGTTGGCGATTTGTCACGAAGTCCCTTCTCTCCAGATGTGTTACCAGGTTTTTTCTCACGATCTTCTCCATCACCTTGCATGGTATACAAGTCAAGGACACTGGCCTGTAGTTCAGTGCCTCTTGTCTGTCGCCCTTTTTGTATATTGGGACCACATTCGCCGTCTTCCATATTTCTGGTAGGTCTCCCGTCTCTAGTGATTTACTATACACTATGGAGAGTGGCAAGCAAAGTGCCTCTGCACACTCTTTCAGTACCTATGGTGAGATCCCATCTGGACCAACCGCCTTTCTAACATCCAGATCCAGCAGGTGTCTCTTGACCTCCTCTCGCGTAATTTCGAACTCCTCCAAGGCCGCCTGGTTTACTTCCCTTTCTCCTAGCACTGTGACCTCACCCTGTTCTATTGTGAAGACCTCCTGGAACCTCTTGTTGAGTTCCTCACACACCTCTCTGTCATTCTCTGTATACCTGTCCTCGCCTGTTCTAAGTTTCAATACCTGTTCTTTCACTGTTGTTTTCCTTCTGATGTGACTGTGGAGTAGCTTTGGTTCGGTCTTGGCTTTGTTTGCTATATCATTTTCAAAAATTTTCTCTGCTTCTCTTCTCACCCTGACGTACTCATTCCTGGTTCTCTGGTATCTCTCCCTGCTTTCTGTTGTTCTGTTATTCCGGAAGTTCCTCCACGCCTCCTTGTTCAGTTTCTTCGCTTCCATACATGCCCTATTATACCATGGATTCTTTTGTTGCTTCTCGGATTTTTCCCTTTGGGCCGGGATGAACCTGTTTACTGCCTCCTGACACTTTTGGGTAACATAGTCCATCATACCCTGTACAGACTTGTCTCTGAGGTCTGTGTCCCAAGGTATTTCACTTAGGAAACTTCTCATCTGTTCATAATTCCCCTTTCGGTATGCCAGCCTTTTGATTCCTAGTTCTTTTTGGGGGGAGATAAGTCCTAGCTCTACCAGGTACTCAAAGTTCAATACACTGTGGTCACTCATTCCCAAGGGCGCTTCCATCTTAACTTCCCTTATATCCCATTCATTTAGGGTAAATATCAAATCAAGCATTGCTGGTTCATCTTCTCCTCTCATTCTTGTTGGCTCTTTGGTATGCTGGCTTAGAAAGTTTCTTGTTGCCACGTCCAGCAGCTTAGCTCTCCATGTTTCTGGTCCTCCATGCGGGTCTCTGTTCTTCCAATCTATCTTCCCATGGTTGAAGTCTCCCATAATTAGTAGTCCAGATCCATTCCTGCTAGCAACAGAAGCTGCTCTTTCTATTATGTTAATGGTGGCCATGTTGTTTCTATCATATTCCTGTCTAGGTCTTCTGTCATTTGGTGGTGGATTATATATGACTGCGACTATAATTTTTTTCCCTCCATTTGTTACAGTACCTGCTATGTAGTCACTGAAACCTTCACAGCCCTGAATATCCATCTCCTCAAAATCCCAGCCTTTTCTTACCAGCAGAGCTACACCACCCCCACCTCTTCCTTCCCTCTCTTTCCGCATAACATAATAGTCCTGTGGAAACACTGCATTTGTTATTGTTTTCGTGATCTTTGTTTCTGTGAGGGCTATTATGTCTGGGTTTTCCTCTAGTACCAGTTCTCCAAGCTCATTTGCTTTATTTGTAATTCCATCTATGTTAGTGTACATCGCTTTGAGGCTCACTTTCTTCTGTCCCTTCTCAAATCGCCTCCTTGGTGAGTGTTCTGCTGGTGGGGGAGGCTGTTCCATGGGTGTGAGGACCTGTGAGGTGGGTAACAGGATCTCAGAGGATACTGGAATGAGGGGCGGGGGATCCAGTGAAGGGGGAGGGACAGGGAGGGTATGGGGTGAAAGGGGAGGGAGGACGGGAAGGAAAGGGGGGGAGGGAGGACTCGGGAGGAGGGGAGGGGTAGAAGGGTGGGGATTGGGTGTGGGGGGAGGGAGATTTGGCTGAACTTTTGAGTGGGGGCAGGGAGGGTTTGGGGTAGGGGGGTTTTCTATGCAGAGGAGGGAGGCGGGGTTGTCCTCCCTTCTGGTGTTACTGGGTAGCTGGTTGTGGGTTCCCCCCTCGCCTCTGGGGGTGTTGTGTTGGGAGCTGTGACTTCCTGGTTTTCCCCTCTCGCCCTGCGCCTCTTCCTTGCTTCTGCCGCCACGGCTCTCTCCTCCCTTGTCATGTCTCGCTGGAGGAATACATTTTTTAATTTTCCCACGTTTTTCAGGGAGCTCTTCCTTGATAGGATCCTCTCCTTTGTGTTCTCGTTTGCAAACACTATCTTTATCATTCGGTCTCGGTCTTTGTTGTACCGGTCTAGCCTGAAAACCTTCTCAATGCTATGCTCGGCCCCTTCCATGTCTAGTGCCTTTAGTACTTCATTCACTGCTGCTTTGTCCTTGTCATTCCACTCTGTCCTATTGGTTCCTTCCTGTTCCCTAATACCCACAGCAACCACTGATCTTTTCCTTTCCAGCAGTTGGCTAGTGGAGCGTGCCGCCTCCTGCGAGGTGGCTGCTTTCATGGCCACCTCCATCACTGCAGTCATTACTTCAGAGTTATTTTTTTTTAGTATTTCCACAAATGTTGCTTTTATTGTGGCATTCTCATCCAGAAACAACCCGTTCTCACACAAGACAGCACATATATGACTTAATGCTTAAAGTCAATATGTTGAATATGAATTAGTAAATATGTGATATATTCCCAATTACTTTTTTTCTAAGGCCCAAACTCTTCCTCACGTACCAATTTACGTCTCACAGTATCCATCCGTCAACCTAGATAGCAGAATAGTCGTGATTGGTTCAATTATAAGGAAAATTGTAGTTTTCAGATCCCACATGGGTTGTGAAATTTACCTACTATTGTCCATGCTCTTAGAATATTACAGATCAGCTACTTCCTATTGAAGGCTCGTAGTTTTGTTTTGAGAAATATTAGTTGTTCTTAGTAAATTATAATAAGCACTAAAAATTATTACATAGAATAACAGTCCTTCGTCAATCAATATTATATACCATAGTTTGTGCTTTACAAATCTTTAAAGGATGTTTTGTAGGAACGCTAACAGAAAACGATGTTACGTTGGAATGTCTATGGGGTAAACTACTGCAAACAGGATATTATTGTGTCTACTATACCAACTATAGCTAGGATGGGTATATTGTCCACTACCACCTCTTAGGTGGGTAAGGGGTCCAATACCACCCACAGGATGGGTATGAGGGTCACATCCACCCACAGGATGAGTATGGGGACCACATCCACCCACAGGAAGGGTATGGGGTCCAATACCACCCACAGGATGAGTGTGGCGTCCACTACAACCCACAGGATGGGTATGGGGCTCCAACCACCCATAGAATGAGTATGGGGCTCCAACCATCCATAGAATGGGTATGGGGTCCAATAACACCCACTGGATGTGTTTGGCGTCCATTGTCGCGCGTCGAGCTCGAAAACCGCAGCATTCATCTCAGAACCATGCCTATTTCACGCAGATTCCTTAATAAACGTAAGAATTTTATATGTCACAAGAAAGATAGAAATATAAGCTTCATTCTAAATACCTTACCATGGGTATATTTAAATTTAAAGCGAAGATACGTGTACTTTTATAATAGCCGAGCTCCGACCCCAGACAGATCGATCGACCGAGCAACTCTCTCGCAGAACAATGTTTATTTTACGTGAATTCGTTAATAAACATATGTGTTTTATATGTCTCAAGAAAGGCAGACATATAAGCTTCACATTAAACACTTTACCATAGACATATTTAAAGTTCTAATGAAGATACATGTATTTTAAAAATTACGGAGCTCCCACCCCGTACAGACTGAACGACAGAGCAACTCTCTCTCATATCAATGTTTATTTCACGTAAATTCATTAATAAACACAAATGTTGTATATGTCTTAAGCAAGTTAGAAATAAGAGCTTCATTTTCAATACATTACAATAGACATTTATAGCTCAAGTGAAGATACATATGTTTTTATAGTAGCGCTCAGTAGCTTGTCGGGCATGGAGTGCAGACGCCTACGCACTTGCCGATATATTGTATAATTAACAAATATACGCTAATAAAGCCTAAAATCTTATATGCCTCCAGAAAGACCGAGATATGAACATTATTATGATTGCACCAAATGAAATATATCATGTTCGAGAACAAAGATATATAAATTTTAAATTAAGTTTCGACTCTTGCTCGGGCGAGAGAGATGGGGCGACTCTCGCCCCATCTATTGGGGATTCTGTCCACTAAAGACCCAAAGCTACTCAAACCCTCCTAGCATTATTTAGGTAATGAAGTAATATGGAATATATACTCACTATAATGTGGGTGCTGAATGCAGAACATGAGAAAACATATATTTACTCCAAACTAATGTAATTTCATTATGAAATAAGTAGCATCAAAGGAAGTCGACGGTCCAAGCGTCAATGTTGTGAAGCGACTTATCCAAGATATATCGTTGTTTGGAAAGTGTTTGTTGGCATATCCAGTTGTCGCACTTCTCTGCACAAATTATCACAAATTTAAATTATAATGTTAACAAGTAGAATACATATTTTTAATAAAATCTAACATAACTAGTCAGAAAACATTTAACATTTATTAAAAAACATGTTTGGAAGTTAAATTTATTTATTTTATTTATTTATTTATATATATACAAGAAGGTACATTGGGTTTGTCAGAATACATTGGAGAGTACAGTATTTACACTCTTGTAAAGCCACTAGTACGCGCAGCGTTTCGGGCAGATCCTTAATCTAACAGATAATTTTAAGTAGGTAATTTCTATCAGAATTGATAAATGACAAAGATACATTGCAAGAGAAAAATGAGATGAGAGAGCTTAGTAAGTATATTAAAGCACATTGTTATATTAAAGCTCTGATTGATTACATTGACAGCTTGATTAGTAATTTAAACAAGATTAATAGACACCATACAGCAGATTGACAGCACATATAAGACAGCAATGATCACAATGGTAAAGATGTTCAGATTGGGTACATAAAGATTGGGAGACTGGGTAGCAAAAGATACAGATAAACAAGATTTATAAACACCATACAGCAGATTGGCAGCACATATAAGAAGACAGCAATGATCACAATGGTAAAGATGTTCAAATTGGGAACATAAAGGTTGGGAGATTGGGTAGCAATAGATACAGTGCAATTTTAAGGCAAAAAGTGAAAAACTATGAAGATGAAATTAGATACCTTTTAGTATTGATTTTGAATGATGTAAAAGTTGGACAGCTTTTCAATTCAGTAGGGAGTGAGTTCCATAAACTGGGTACCTTTATTTGCATAGAGTGTTTACACAGATTAAGTTTAACTCTGGGGATATCAAAGAGATATTTATTTCTTGTGTGGTGATAATGGGTCCTATTACATCTGTCCAGGAAGAGTTTCAGAGCAGGATTTGCATTTAAGAACAGGGTTTTGTAAATGTAGTTGACACAAGAGAATTTATGGAGTGAGATTATGTTTAGCATGTTTAGGGAGTTAAACAAGGGGGCTGTGTGTTGTCTGAAAGCAGAATTTGATATTATTCTGATAGCAGATTTTTGCTGGGTGATGATGGACTTGAGGTGGTTTGCAGTGGTTGAACCCCATGCACAGATACCATAGTTGAGATAGGGATAGATTAGTGCATAATATAGAGAAATGAGAGCAGAGTTAGGTACATAATATCTGATTTTGGAGAGTATACCAACTGTTTTAGAGACTTTCTTAGTTATGTGTTGTATGTGGGCACTGAAATTGAGTCTCTTGTCTAGGAATAGGCCAAGAAACTTTCCATCATTTTTATTGCTAATGTTTACATTGTCTATCTGAAGCTGAATTGCATTTGTAGATTTGCTTCCAAATAGGATGTAGTAGGTCTTTTCTATGTTAAGTGTTAGTTTGTTGGTTGACATCCATAAGTGGACTTTTTTTTGTTCATTATTAACAACATCATTTAGTGTATGTGGGTTGGGGTTGGAGTAGATGAGGGTAGCATCATCAGCAAACAAAATAGGTTTCAGAATGTTAGACACATTAGGCAGACCATTGATGTATATAAGAAATAGAAGAGGCCCCAAGATGCTGCCCTGTGGCACTCCAACGGTTATTGGTAGAATGGGAGAGGTTATATTATTGATGGCTACACATTGGTGTCTATCACTAACTTCAAATCGACTTCATAGGACAATAGTTTTGTTATATATACTCACTATTCGTTGACATGCGTTCGCTACTTAAACTACCATGTACTGTACTTATGTAAAATCTCCCATGTCTCTTCGCTCATCTCACCGAACCCTACAGGCTCTGTGATATATTGTTTAATTAAGTTGACCAGACCACACACTAGAAGTTGAAGGGACGACGACGTTTCGGTCCGTCCTGGACCATTCTCAAGTCGATTGTGAATGGTCCAGGACGGACCGAAACGTCGTCGTCCCTTCAACTTCTAGTGTGTGGTCTGGTCAACATACTTCAGCCACGTTATTGTGACTCATTGCCTTGTTTAATTAATTGAGATTCACAAATAAAGCTTATTATTGTATATGTTATCAAAAAGGCAGAGCTTAGTTTAGTTCATTTATTATGCACCCCATACCCATCCTATGGGCGATAGTGGAGTGTTACAGAGGCACATAATGGGCTCAGGGACTGAGCCCCACAATTCATATAGCCAAGCAAGTTATAATCTTGATAAGCTAGTTACAAAAGTCAATGCACATTGTCACATCAACAATGGGCTCGAGACCGACCACAAGTACAGTTTATAATTTAAGCAACTGACATATATGGAGGGCTAGTGTCACAATTGATATGTTTATCCTACACATAACCCCCTCTCCCCCATCAAATGGGCAGCGGTGGATAGGTTACAATCAAGTCGTTTTTTACGTTTTATTCAGAGATTAGATCTTATTGGGTGAGGAAAGACATTCATATTTTAAAGAAGGCTTCTTGGCTGATGCTCTCCATTGATGGAAAATATACAACCTTTTGAAAATCAATGTTAGTTTGATCTAGATATTGTAATTAACGAAAGTATTTGTCATCAGAAAGGTAGACATATAGGCTACATTTAAAATCCTTTGTCATAAATATAACTGAAGTGAAAACGAAGATATATGCGTTTTGATAGTTACTTGATGGCTAGCTCTGAGAGTGTGAAGCCCTGCACACCAGCCAATAAATTGTATAATTAGTTTCCATATATTTTAATTAATCTTAAAAATCTATATGTCAGAAGAAAGGAAGATGTAGCCGTTAATGTGACAACATTTAAAAATATATATCTCTTAAGTTAAATAAATAATACCACCTTATCGCCTGTGTCTGGACACATGAAAACTACCTAGGTATCAGTATCCAGCCAGGCGGGAATCACAGGCTGCACAATACTGATAAATTATGTAATGCACTACTTGTGGTCGATCTCGAACCCATTTATGATGTGACGACTTATAGTGAATTTTGTAACTAGCTCATCAAGATTGTAACTTGCTTAGCTAAATGAATTGTGGGGTTCGGTCCATTCATTTTCTTTCTTTATTATGCACCCCATAATACCCATCCCGTGGGCGGTGGTGTAAAGGTTTACAGAGGCACATAATCGGTTCAGGAACTGAACCCTCTAGTTCGTTCAGCGAAGCAAATAACAATCTTTTGACGCTAGTTACAAAATTATTAATGTACACATACTTATGCATACATGTACATATACATATATACATACACATGCATATTTAATCACCCACACAAATACACACATCAGTAATCTTTTGTATCACAAGTGATTCAACAAGAGGCTCACAACAGTCACTATACAAGGCACTTTACATCTATGAAGAGTCGCACAGTTACTAGTCTTGCTCCACACCCACCCAACTGGGCGGCAGCTTTACAGTCATGTGCTCCACACCCACCCAACTGGGCGGCAGCTTTACAGTCATGTGCTCCACACCCACCCAACTGGGCGGCAGCTTTACAGTTACCTGGTGTTATTCTTCACCTATATCTTTTTCTGGTTTATCCCTATTTACATTATGCAGTTCAGGTTTCGTCGCCATACTGTAGTTTTTAGTTTAGTTAATTTATCACATAATGGGTTCAGGGACTGAACACACAATTTATTTATCTAAGCAAGTTACAATCTTGAGGAGCTAGCCACAAAATTCATAATACATCGTCACATCAACAACATGGGTTCGAGATCGACCACAAGTACAGTTTCTAAATTAAGAAAATGCCATATGTGGAGAGCTAGTGTCACAATTGATATGTTTGTCCTGCACATTTCCACAGTAGTTTGCTTGGGTTCTTTTAATTATCTTAGATATCATGGAAGAGAACCTCCTAGGTACTATACTGTATATATGCTTGTAAGAAGTATAATTATCCTGAGAAATCGTGTAAATTATGTTGTACGAGTGCTTCCAGTTAAGTAACATAGTTCATTTGTGTGCGCGTGCTTGAAGAGGAAATGTTATTCCCCCCCCCCCCTCCCCCAGTGTAAATATTTGTGGGTTTCAGACCATACGACCGCGGCTTACCCTCGCCGCGGTCGAGGGTAAGAACACCGGATGTATACCCAGTATTACAAGTAAACATTAGCAATAACAATTATGGAAAGTTCCTTCACCTATACATAGAGAAGAGACTGAACTTCAGCACCCACATACAACACACAAGGGGATGCTCTGAGAGAGAGAGAGAGAGAGTGAGAGTAAAAATGTCCACTGAGGTCTGATTAAGTCCTTTTGGGGACCTTAATCATTAGGACGTCCAATGATTAACGCAAAGTGAAGCGTATTCAGATGGTATATTGACAACATTCAGCATATCTCATAATGACCTAGTAGTACTTGGTGCACAAATACCTTTTCCAAAGGAATCACAAAACTTAATTAAACACAACTGTACCGTACAGTGTTATATATTTATTTCAGTTTGAACAATTTTTAACATTAAAGGATAAATCCTTTAATTGGTTGAAATTGGTTTTAATATTCGAAATCTAATTTGTTGATGTTAAATAATATAAGGTTCAAATTTATTAAGATACATACTTTAAAAACTATTTCAATTTGAAATTTAAATAACATAAAAAGAGTACAGAATATAATAAATACCGACTATATAAAAGACCTGACACTTGCAGCACTTAATTATGCTATTGTAACACATTGAAAGTAATAACATTATTTGATTCAGCAAAGCATTTGGTAAAGTTATAATAATAATAATAATAATAATAATGTATTAATTATTTTAAATTATAATTCACAACTTGCTAGCGCACAAGAAACAAATCCACGAATCATCATTACATTCTGTAACACCTACACATGATCCATGGTGCCAAATATTGCAACGGTCACAGCATACCATCAGCTTCAAATCATTTAGCTTTCTGCAAATGCAGTACACTTCCATCGAGCATGACCGGATGATTCGTTTTCTTCTCAGTGTCTGAGCTGCAGGGAATGAGATGAGACACTTTCCTTTGAAGTTCTCTTGTAGATGTTGTCTCATATTCTGCACATCATACGAGGTTCACCGGATCTACACCACTTGCAAGTGATGCATCAAACGCCGCAGCATATACCCCACTCATACTTGAGTCCCTGTGTCTGCTGACATTCATTACATTGCATATCAGCTTATCATCCAAGCTTATCATCCAAGACATTTTCAAGAGGAAACTAGATTTATTCCTCCAAGGAGTGCCGGACCAACCGGGCTGTGGTGGGTATGTGGGCCTGCGGGCCGCTCCAAGCAACAGCCTGGTGGACCAAACTCTCACAAGTCAAGCCTGGCCTCGGGCCGGGCTTGGGGAGTAGAAGAACTCCCAGAACCCCATCAACCAGGTATCAACCAGGTATCCTGGCAGTTAGCAAGAGCATACAAGATAACTTCAGTAGATTTGGATGGTAATTTATGCCTGGTGTCGTATATGTTAATTTGTCCCGTTACTCTAATGTTGGAAACGGTGACCCAGTGACAACCATCAACTTGGATAATTTGAATAAATTCACCAATTGTAACTGGCCAGGAGAGGTCCCGCTACAACGCTGGGTCATGAAGGCCTTCTACGCTTGGCACAGTTTGTTTGATGAGGTCACATGCAGATTTTATATGAAGGTAAGAGAGCTGTACATTTGTTCCAATGTTCATTATCTCGTCATCTGTTAAATAATTTAACATTGTCGAATGTGAAGCACTGTTATCACTCTCCTTATTGTTGCATTGGTGTGAGGAGTGGCAGTGATTGGTGCAGTTTATTTTTTCTTTAAATAGGGACATATATTTGTACTGCAGATACCAGTACAGTTGCACCGTTTCTTTATATACTGTATTTTATACTTGGGTTAGCAAGGCGAGATGCTTCTCTTAACGTGATACTGTTGGTATCAAATAGAAATAGTTTTTAAAGTATGTATCTTAATAAATTTGAACCTTATATTATTTTACATCAACAAATTAGATTTCGAATGTTAAAACCAATTTCAACCAATTAAAGGATTTATCCTTTAATGTTAAAAATTGTTCAAACTGAAATAAATATATAACACTGTACGGTACAGTTGTGTTTGCCTGCCACAGCCTGCCACAGCCTTGAGAGCACGGAGCCTCTCTCTACATTGGCGACCCAGTCTGGCTAAAACATTGCGGTACAGTAGAACCTCAAGACCAAGGTATTTGTATCTGGTAACATAGTCGAGCAGAGAGCCATCATCCAACTGCATTTTGCGAACGGCCCCCACCCCGTCTGGGTGGGTGTCGGTTCAGGATCTTTGTTTTCTCTACTGAGATGACTAAGCATAGTTCCTGACATGTGTACAATACAGAGTTCAGAACATTTTGGGTGTTGGTATACCCATTGGTGTGGATCAGTATATCATCCACATAGCTAATGATGTGTTCGCTGGACCTTCTAGTTACTAAGTTTAAAAGTGCATTGATTAACACATTGAACAGAGTAGGACTGAGGACACCTCCCTGTGGAGTGCCAAGTTCAAAATCTCTCGTTACACGCCTATGCCCTTGGAACAGTACAGATGACTTCCTGTTGGATAGATAGCCTCTTATCCACCGTAGAAGCCATCCTCCTACATTCATTTTAGCAAGTTCTCTCAGAATGACGTGTGGGTTAGCAATGTCAAAGGCTGACTTAAGATCTAGGAAAGTGGTATATGACCTATCAGTATGCAGGGTGAGGAATGTGGTAATACAGTGATGTACACTTTTTCCATGCGTAAAGCCATATATCTGGGGAGACAACATATTATTAATTTTGTAAAGGAGACGGTTGAGAACATCCTCTCAAGACACTTATAGAGACAACTAGTGAGGGAGATTGGGCGAAAAGCACTCGGCTGGTGAGGTTTAGGAATGGGAATAATAACACTGTTGGTCCATGACTTAGGAAGCTCCCCAGTTACATAGCTCATATTATACAATTGAAGCAAGGGATTCCCTGAAACTAACAGAAGCATATGCAGTATGCCGTAAGTAACTCCATCCTCCCCGGGTGATGTAGCTTTGCCTTTATGTAGAGCAGAATCTAGTTCGTATTCAGTAAAAAACATGTCACATTCATCCTCTTGATGACGCATGAAGTCAAGGAGCCTTGCTTTATCAGCATATCTATTATTTAATTCATTCTGTGAGGGTAGAGGAAGACTGTCAAAGCTGGAAGTCGTGGCCCAAGCATCAACAAGCTCATTTGCTCTGTGCAGAGGATTAGGGTACGAGATCTCTGCAGCATTTTTCCCTTTGATCTTGTTGATATCCTTCCATGCTCGACTTAGTGGCGTGTGAGAATTGAGACCACGGACAAAAGTTTCCCAGTCTGCCTCAGCTCCACCATACGTTCCCTGGCCTTAGCCAGAGCCGCTTGAAAGAGCCGAAACATTTCAGCAGTGCGGGTCCTTCTATAAGCTGGTCCAATTATTCTGGCAGTGCGTTTTAGTGCATGCAATTTAGAATCATTATAATAAGCATAAGTGCTATGACCAGTGTAATTTGGGTTACGTGGCCTGGACGATGGATCAAGTGTTTCTATAAACTGCTCGATAGTATCTGTGAGCTCATTGTTAAAATCTTCAACTGATGAAGGCTCAGATGAACTGCACCAATCTGACACATGGGCAACAAAATTGTCTCGTTGATCGATGGGCAGAGCCAGCCTCTTCCGCTTGAACACTCCACTGGGGAGGATAGAGCTGCCAATGTTTACAGTGGCTAATATGGCCAGATGATCAGACGCCATATCTGGCACTATTGACGAGGCGCACACGGCGTGGGAGACGTTGAAACCGAGACATAGATCAAGAATACTCCCGTAGATATTCGTCGGTTCAAGGTCACCCACAATCTGTGCATCATCGTGACTACCTAATAGTGACAACAGTTGGTTGCCGTTACGATTATTGAACTGCGAATTACCAATATTCCTATGCCGAGCGTTATAATCACCAATAATGATGGTAGGCTCAGTCTGAATGCAGATAGGAAGGTCAGCATAATTAAAGTTACAAGGAGTTGATTATTTAGTACATAGTTGTTTTTCTTTTTAATTGGATGATAGAGGAGGAGTCTTTAACGTGATTGGGAATACATACACACATACATACATACATACATACATACATACATACATACATACATACATACATACATACATACATACATACATACATACATACATACATGCGTACATACATACATACATACATACATACATACATACATACATACATACATACATACATACATACATACATACATACATACATACATACACGTCCAGTCAGCATATAGCTATTTCGGGACAAAATCCAATACAGTTTATATTGGCGAGACGCCACTGTGATGAGTTTAATTATCACAGGAACTGTAGGTTAATGTGTGACATAAGTGAGGTTAGATGAGGCATCTACAAGCATCAGCTGGAGGCTGATGGAGTGTTGTGGAGGCTGGTGGTACTATGCCCAGATGTTGGAGGGTGGATTTGACTCTCCCACCCTCCCTCGCCCCCCACATTGACCGCAGAACGTGTAAGGTTACTTTTCACTCTCGCTTACCAAGGGTATATCCCCCCCCCCCCCAACACACACACATGCATCAGATTCTTAACTTACAATATTTATGATTTACCAATTTATGTTACAACACTGACTCTCAATTTCACAATATTGTATAAACTTTGATGAATCGCACGTCTATGGGTCATCCAATAATGCTAGCAGACTTCTAGATGTTACCACTGCTAGGTTTAGGCTCGGCTACAAGTACCTCTGGGAATTTGTAACATCTGATGATGTAGATTTGACTAAATGTATACTCTGTCAGCAGAACTATTCGCATACTTTGCGTCATTATATAATGGAATGCGAAAAAATCGCGGAATTTAAAGATAACAACATCAATAGTGTCCATGAAATGTGTATAAGTACTTCATTCATAATGATGTGCTGCCCGAAATCTTAGCGAAGTATCCAAAATTTGCTTACTGTAGGTAATGCATGCACATGACTGTAAAGCTGCCGCCCAGTTGGGTGGGTGTGGAGCACATGACTGTAAAGCTGCCGCCTAGTTGGGTAAGTATGCAGCAAATGACTGTAAAGCTGCCGCCCAGTTGGGTGGGTGTGCAGCACATGACTGTAAAGCTGCCACCCAGTTGGGTATGTGTGCAGCACATGACTGTAAAGCTGCCGCCCAGTTGGGTAAGTATGCAGCAAATGACTGTAAAGCTGCCGCCCAGTTGGGTGGGTGTGGAGCAAGACTAGTAACTGCGACTCCTCATAGACGTAAATGTTGTGAGCCTTTTGTTGAATTACTTGTGACAAAAGATTACTGATGTGTGTATTTGTTTGGTTGATTAAATATGTATGTGTATGTATATATGTATACGTATGTATATGTACATGTATGTGTACATTAATAATTTTGTAACTAGCGTCAAAAGATTGTTATTTGCTTAGCTAAACGAACTAGAGGGTTCAGTTCCTGAACCGATTATGTGCCTCTGTAAACCTTTACACCACCGCCCACAGGATGGGTATTATGGGGTGCATAATAAAGAAAGAAAATGAATGGACCGAACCCCACAATTCATTTAGCTAAGCAAGTTACAATCTTGATGAGCTAGTTACAAAATTCACTATAAGTCGTCACATCATAAATGGGTTCGAGATCGACCACAAGTAGTGCATTACATAATTTATCAGTATTGTGCAGCCTGTGATTCCCGCCTGGCTGGATACTGATACCTAGGTAGTTTTCATGTGTCCAGACACAGGCGATAAGGTGGTATTATTTATTTAACTTAAGAGATATAAATTTTTAAATGTTGTCACATTAACGGCTACATCTTCCTTTCTTCTGACATATAGATTTTTAAGATTAATTAAAATATATGGAAACTAATTATACAATTTATTGGCTGGTGTGCAGGGCTTCACACTCTCAGTGCTAGCCATCAAGTAACTATCAAAACGCATATATCTTCGTTTTCACTTCAGTTATATTTATGACAAAGGATTTTAAATGTAGCCTATATGTCTACCTTTCTGATGACAAATACTTTCGTTAATTACAATATCTAGATCAAACTAACATTGATTTTCAAAAGGTTGTATATTTTCCATCAATGGAGAGCATCAGCCAAGAAGCCTTCTTTAAAATATGAATATCTTTCCTCGCCCAATAAGATCTAATCTCTGAATAAAACGCAAAAAACGACTTGATTGTAACCTATCCACCGCTGTCCATTTGATGGGGGAGAGGGGGTTATGTGTAGGATAAACATATCAATTGTGACTCTAGCCCTCCATATATGTCAGTTGCTTAAATTATAAACTGTACTTGTGGTCGGTCTCGAGCCCATTGTTGATGTGACAATGTGCATTGACTTTTGTATCTAGCTTATCAAGATTATAACTTGCTTGGCTATATGAATTGTGGGGCTCAGTCCCTGAGCCCATTATGTGCCTCTGTAACACTCCACTATCGCCCATAGGATGGGTATGGGGTGCATAATAAATGAACTAAACTAAGCTCTGCCTTTTTGATAACATATACAATTATAAGCTTTATTTGTGAATCTCAATTAATTAAACAATATATCACAGAGTCTGTAGGGTTTGGTGAGATGAGCGAAGAGACATGGGAGATTTTACATAAGTACAGTACATGGTAGTTTAGGTAACGAACGCATATCAACGAATAACGAGTATATATTTTTTTTTTTTTTGTAATATAACAAAACTATTGTCCAATGAAGTCGATTTAACTTCCAAACATATATTTTTAATAAATGTTAAATGTTTTCTGGCTAGTTATGTTAGATTTGATTAAAAATACGTATTCTACTTGTTAACACTATAATTTAAATTTGTGATAATTTGTGCAGAGAAGTGCGACAACTGGATATGCTAACAAACACTTTCCAAACAACGATATATCTTGGATAAGTCGCTCCACAACATTGACGCTTGGACCGTCGACTTCCTTTGATGCTACTTATTTCATAATGAAATTACATTAGTTTGGAGTAAATATATGTTTTCTCATGTTCTGCATTCAACACCCACATTATAGTGAGTATATATACCATATTACTTCATTACCTAAATAATGCTAGGAGGGTTTGAGTAGCTTTGGGTCTTTAGTGGACAGAATCCCCAATAGATGGGGCGAGAGTCGCCCCATCTCTCTCGCCCGAGCAAGAGTCGAAACTTAATTTAAAATTGATATATCTTTGTTCTCGAACATGATATATTTCATTTGGTGCAATCATAATAATGTTCATATCTCGGTCTTTCTGGAGGCATATAAGATTTTAGGCTTTATTAGCGTATCTTTGTTAATTATACAATATATCTGCAAGTGCGTAGGCGTCTGCACTCCATGCCCGACAAGCTACTGAGCGCTACTATAAAAACATATGTATCTTCACTTGAGCTATAAATATGTCTATTGTAATGTATTTAAAATGGAGCTCTTATTTCTATCTTGCTTAAGACATATAAAACATTTGTGTTTATTAACGAATTTACGTGAAATAAACATTGATCTGAGAGAGTTGCTCTGTCGTTCAGTCTGTACGGGGTGGGAGCTCCGTAATTTTTAAAATACATGTATCTTCATTAGAACTTTAAATATGTCTATGGTAAAGTGTTTAAAGTGAAGCTTATATGTCTGCCTTTCTTGTGACATAAAACATATATGTTTATTAACGAATTCACGTGAAATATACATTGTTCTGAGAGACAGCAAATCATCAAATGCAATTCAGCTACAGATAGACAACATTAACATCAGTAATAAAAATGATGGCAAGTTTCTTGGCCTATTCCTAGACAAGAGACTCAACTACAGCACCCACATTCAACACAAAACTAAGAAAGTCTCTAAGACAGTTGGTATACTCTCCAGAATCAGATATTATGTTCCTAACTCTGCTCTCCTCTCACTATATTATGCACTAATCTACCCCTATCTTAATTATGGTATCTGTGCATGGGGGTCTACCACTGCAAACCACCTTAAGCCCATCATCACACAGCAAAAATCTGCTATCAGAATAATAATTAACTCTGCTTTCAGACAACACTCAGCTCCCTTGTTTAAATCCCTAAACTTGCTAAATATTAACTCCCTCCACACATTCTCTTGTGTCAACTACACTTACAAAATCCTGTTCTTAAATGCAGACCATGCTCTGAAACTCTCCCTGGACAGATGTAATAGGACCCATTATCACCACACCAGAAATAAATATCTCTTTGATATCCCCAGGGTCAAACTTAATCTGTGTAAACACTCTATGCAAATTAAGGGACCTAGTCTATGGAACTCACTCCCTAGTGAATTGAAAAACTGTAAAACTTTTGCCTTATTTAAAAGCAAAACCAAAAAGTACCTAATTTCATCTTCTTAGTTTCCTACACTGAGCTTTAAATTTGCTCTGTACCTAGTGTTACCCAGTCTCCTAATTTTTATGTAGTATCAAACAACCTTATCATTGTGTTCATTGCTGTCTTCTTTTATGTGCTAGCCATATGCTGGATTGTGACTACCAATTTTTGTCAACTACCATTCAAGCTGTCATTGCAATCAATCTTATATTGTTTCTGCTGTATTGTGCCTACCAATTTTTGTCAACTACCATTCAAGCTGTCATTGCAATCAATCTTAGCTACCTATGTGCTTTAATATACTGTACCTACAATTTTCTCTCATCTTATTTTTTTCATTCCACGTAACTGTTATCATTTTTTTGTCTATAAATTTTGCAAGCATTTACCTTCTTAAAATTTTTTTAGATTAAGGACCTGCCCGAAACGCTGCGCGTACTAGTGGCTATACAAGACTGTAATTACCATATTATGTATCCTCACATTCCCAATGTACATTCTTGTATATGCATAAATAAATAAATAAATAAATAAATAAATAAAGAGTTGCTCGGTCGATCGATCTGTCCGGGGTAGGAGCTCGGCTATTATAAAAATACACGTATCTTCGCTTTAAATTTAAATATGCCCATGGTAAGGTATTTAAAATGAAGCTTATATTTCTATCTTTCTTGTGACATATAAAACTCTTACGTTTATTAAGAAATCTGCGTGAAATAGGCATGGTTCTGAGATGAATGCTGCGGTTTTCGAGCTCGACGCGCGACAATGGACGCCAAACACATCCAGTGGGTGTTATTGGACCCCATACCCATTCTATGGATGGTTGGAGCCCCATACTCATTCTATGGGTGGTTGGAGCCCCATACCCATCCTATGGGTTGTAGTGGACGCCATACTCATCCTGTGGGTGGTATTGGACCCCATACCCTTCCTGTGGGTGGATGTGGTCCCCATACTCATCCTGTGGGTGGATGTGACCCTCATACCCATCCTGTGGGTGGTATTGGACCCCTTACCCACCTAACAGGTGGTAGTGGACAATATACCCATCCTAGCTATAGTTGGTATAGTAGACACAATAATATCCTGTTTGCAGTAGTTTACCCCATAGACATTCCAACGTATCATCGTTTTCTGTTAGCGTTCCTACAAAACATCCTTTAAAGATTTGTAAAGCACAAACTATGGTATATAATATTGATTGACGAAGGACTGTTATTCTATGTAATAATTTTTAGTGCTTATTATAATTTACTAAGAACAACTAATATTTCTCAAAACAAAACTACGAGCCTTCAATAGGAAGTAGCTGATCTGTAATATTCTAAGAGCATGGACAATAGTAGGTAAATTTTACAACCCATGTGGGATCTGAAAACTACAATTTTCCTTATAATTGAACCAATCACGACTATTCTGCTATCTAGGTTGACGGACGGGTACTGTGAAACGTAAATTGGTACGTGAGGAAGAGTTTGGGTTTTGGAAAAAAAGTAACTGGGAATATATCACATATTTACTAAGTCATATTCAACATATTGACTTTAAGCATTAAGTCATATATGTGCTGTCTTGTGTGAGAACGGGTTGCCAGAAAACTATTACCACCTTCTCCCTGGGTGGTTTTCTGACTCTCAGCCTCGATACCATTCTCTTTGAGGGTTCTAATCTCCTCCTTTGCTGCTGTCAGCTCTCTTTTCAGGTTGCTTATTTCGTTCTTCATTTCCTGCATCATTTCTTGCATCTCACTCTTGATGTCCTCCAGAAACTGGGCGAACATTTCCTTCATCTCGTCACCTTGGCTCTTTCCTGCTCCCCTGGGACCTCTGGCTGCCATCTTGACCCTGTTGGGATGGGGGAGGGAGAGAGAGAGAGAGGGGGGGAGAGAGAGAGAGAGAGAGAGAGAGAGAGAGAGAGAGAAAGGGAGGGATAAAGGGAGAGATAAATGGGTGGGTTGGGGGGGATCCGACCCTTCCACTGAAGTGAGAAGAAGGTAGAAGGGGAGGGGGGGGAGGAGATGGAGAGAGAGGCGGGAGGGAGAGGAGAGGGAGAGAGTGGATGAGGAAGAGAGCGGGTGAGGGAGAGAGCGGGTAAGGGAGAGAGGGGGGGAGGTGTGTGTGTGTGTGTGTGGGCAGAGAGGGAGGGGGAAGGAAAGAGAGGGAGGGGGAGGGAGGGGGAAGGAAAGAGAGGGAGGGAGAGGGGGAGGGAGGGAGGGAGAGAGAGAGAGAGAGAGAGGGAGAGAGAGAGAGAGAGAGAGAGAGAGAGAGAGAGAGAGAGAGAGAGAGAGAGAGAGAGAGAGAGAGAGAGAGAGAGAGAGAGAGAGAGTGAGAGAGAGAGAGAGAGAGCAGGAGAGAGAGAGCAGGAGAGAGATAGTGGGAGTGGGAGAGAGGGAGTGGGAGAGAGGGAGAGTGAGGAGGGGAAGAGTGTGTGTATGGGCGATGCGGGGGACTGAGGGTGGGGGGGGGGGGGCGGAGATGGCGACTAAGTCAGGTCAGGTCAGGTGGTGGGGTCAAGAGGGGGGGGGGGATAGTAAGGTCTATCCCAGGTGTTAATGCCTTTTCCCCTGACTGAACAATTGTGTGTGTGTGTGCGCGTGCACGTGTGTGTGTGCGTGCACGTGTGTGTGTGTCTGTTTTAGCGTGTGCACACTTGTGTGCGTGTATACGTACGTGGGCGGGCGTGCTTGTATGTGTCAAGATATCCCTTATGCGTTACCTCTGCCTAAATGAGCCACTCTGAGATTTTTAAATATATTTGATATCCTGAACGAGAATTTGATAATCTTTTACCTCAATCTGTACACCTGATTAATTGACCAGAGAGGGGTACATACCAGACTGCCTCCCGCTCACACAACCAGATGAGCGATGTATGATGACGATGTTTATCCTTCGTTGTCTCCCACTAGGTGATTCACTAAATGCTGGTAGATTGATGAGGTCTTCTTCTCTGTCTACACAAAGCTCTGGAGTCAGTCACTGTATCGTTATGTGACAGTTCACTAATTCACTGTACCACTGATCACAGTCACCACTCACAGCACAATCAGGTAGCTCCACGGCGGGTCGTCCCACCCGGTCAGGTCACACACTTACATGCACCGGTGATGCCCTAGCTCCACTTTTCGTTTCTTCGCCAAATCTTCGCACTATCGCTAGCGATATGACTATGCTATGTTGCACCCTGCTAGCTACACACTGCGAGAGGCCAAATACTATGATCTAGCCTCTATACTCCTTCAATGTCCCGAGAAATTGACGAATTTCCGCGGACCTCACTAATCGCGTGTCTCCTACAGACTCCCGCGGCGACGTATTATGTGTGTGTGTGTGTGTGTGTGTGTGTGTGTTTGTATGTACGTGTATGTCATTGTTTGTGTGACATACTTTGTGTGGGTGAGGATCAGGGAGTGGGTGAGTGTCAGGGAGTGGGTGAGGGTCAGGGAGTGGGTGAGGGTCAGGGAGTGGGTGAAGGTCAGGGAGTGGGTGAGGGTCAGGGAGTGGATGAGAGTCAGGGAGTGGGTGAGGGTCAGGGAGTGGGTGAGGGTCAGGGAGTGGGTGAGGGTCAGGGAGTGGGTGAGGGTCAGGGAGTGGGTGAGGGTCAGGAAGTGGGTGAGGGTCAGGGAGTGGGTGAGGGTCAGGGAGTGGGTGAGGGTCAGGGAGTGGGTGAGGGTCAGGGAGTGGGTGAGGGTCAGGGAGTGGGTGAGGGTCAGGGAGTGGGTGAGGGTCAGGGAGTGGGTGAGGGTCAGGGAGTGGGTGAGGGGTCAGGGAGTGTGTGAGAGTCAGGGAGTGGGTGAGGGTCAGGGAGTGGGTGAGGGTCAGGGAGTGGGTAAGGGTCAGGGAGTGGGTGAGGGTCAGGGAGTGGGTAAGGGTCAGGGAGTGGGTGAGGGTCAGGGAGTGGGTGAGGTTCAGGGAGTGGGTGAGGGTCAGGGAGTGGGTGAGGGGTCAGGGAGTGTGTGAGAGTCAGGGAGTGGGTGAGGGTCAGGGAGTGGGTGAGGGTCAGGGAGTGGGTGAGGGTCAGGGAGTGGGTGAGGGTCAGGGAGTGGGTAAGGGTCAGGGAGTGGGTGAGGGTCAGGGAGTGGGTGAGGGTCAGGGAGTGGGTGAGGGTCAGGGAGTGGGTGAGGGTCAGGGAGTGGGTGAGGGGTCAGGGAGTGGGTGAGGGTCAGGGAGTGGGTGAGGGTCAGGGAGTGGGTGAGGGTCAGGGAGTGGGTGAGGGTCAGGGAGTGGGTGAGGGTCAGGGAGTTGGTGAGGGACAGGGAGTGGGTGAGGGTCAGGGAGTGGGTGAGGGTCAGGGAGTGGGTGAGGGTCAGGGAGTGGGTGAGGGTCAGGGAGTGGGTGAGGGTCAGGGAGTGGGTGAGGATCAGGGAGTGGGTGAGGGTCAGGGAGTGGGTGAGGGTCAGGGAGTGGGTGAGGGGTCAGGGAGTGTGTGAGAGTCAGGGAGTGGGTGAGGGTCAGGGAGTGGGTGAGGGTCAGGGAGTGGGTGAGGGTCAGGGAGTGGGTGAGGGTCAGGGAGTGGGTGAGGGTCAGGGAGTGGGTGAGGGTCAGGGAGTGGATGAAGGTCAGGGAGTGGGTGAGGGTCAGGGAGTGGGTGAGAGTCAGGGAGTGGGTGAGGGTCAGGGAGTGGGTGAGGGTCAGGGAGTGGGTGAGGGTCAGGGAGTGGGTGAGGGTCAGGGAGTGGGTGAGGGTCAGGGAGTGGGTGAGGGTCAGGGAGTGGGTGAGGATCAGGGAGTGGGTGAGGGTCAGGGAGTGGGTGAGGGTCAGAGAGTGGGTGAGGGGTCAGGGAGTGTGTGAGAGTCAGGGAGTGGGTGAGGGTCAGGGAGTGGGTGAGGGTCAGGGAGTGGGTGAGGGTCAGGGAGTGGGTGAGGGGTCAGGGAGTGTGTGAGAGTCAGGGAGTGGGTGAGGGTCAGGGAATGGGTGAGGGTCAGGGAGTGGGTGAGGGTCAGGGAGTGGGTGAGGGTCAGGGAGTGGGTGAGGGTCAGGGAGTGGGTGAGGGTCAGGGAGTGGGTGAGGGTCAGGGAGAGGGTGAGGGTCAGGGAGTGGGTGAGTGTCAGGGAGTGGGTGAGGGTCAGGGAGTGGTTGAGGGTCAGGGAGAGGGTGAGGGTCAGGGAGTGGGTGAGGGTCAGGGAGTGGGTGAGGGTCAGGGAGTGGGTGAGGGTCAGGGAGTGTGCGAGAGTCAGGGAGTGGGTGAGGGTCAGGGAGTGGGTGAGGGTCAGGGAGTGGGTGAGGGTCAGGGAGTGGGTGAGGGTCAGGGAGTGGGTGAGGGTCAGGGAGTGGGTGAGGGTCAGGGAGTGGGTGAGGGTCAGGGAGTGGGTGAGGGTCAGGGAGTGTGTGTGGGTCAGGGAGTGTGTGTGGGTCAGGGAGTGGGTGAGGGTCAGTGAGTGGGTGAGGGTCAGGGAGTGGGTGAGGGTCAGGGAGTGGGTGAGGGTCAGGGAGTGGGTGAGGGTCAGGGAGTGTGTGTGGGTCAGGGAGTGTGTGTGGGTCAGGGAGTGGGTGAGGGTCAGGGAGTGGGTGAGGGTCAGGGAGTGGGTGAGGGTCAGGGAGTGGGTGAGGGTCAGGGAGTGGGTGAGGGTCAGGGAGTGGGTGAGGGTCAGGGAGTGTGTGAGGGTCAGGGAGTGGGTGAGGGTCAGGGAGTGGGTGAGGATCAGGGAGTGGGTGAGGGTCAGGGAGTGGGTGAGGGTCAGGGAGTGGGTGAGGGTCAGGGAGTGGGTGAGGGTCAGGGAGTGGGTGAGGGTCAGGGAGTGTGTGAGGGTCAGGGAGTGGGTGAGGGTCAGGGAGTGGGTGAGGGTCAGGGAGTGGGTGAGGGTCAGGGAGTGGGTGAGGGGTCAGGGAGTGGGTGAGGGTCAGGGAGTGGGTGAGGGTCAGGGAGTGTGTGAGGGTCAGGGAGTGGGTGAGGGTCAGGGAGTGGGTGAGGGTCAGGGAGTGGGTGAGGGTCAGGGAGTTGGTGAGGGTCAGGGAGTGGGTGAGGGTCAGGGAGTGGGTGAGGGTCAGGGAGTGGGTGAGGGTCAGGGAGTGGGTGAGGGTCAGGGTGCGGGTGAGGGTCAGGGAGTGGGTGAGGGTCAGGGAGTGGGTGAGGGTCAGGGAGTGGGTGTGGGCGAGGGAGTGGGTGAGGGTCAGGGAGTGAGTGAGGGTTAGGGAGTGGGTGAGGGTCAGGGAGTGGGTGAGGGGTCAAGGAAGAATGGGTGGGGGAATTTGATTTAGCAGAGGAGGTCAGAGGTCTGATCAATATCAGGTAATGGGTGTGGTTGTGGGGTGTGGTTGTGGGGTGTGGTTGTGGGGTGTGGTTGTGGGGTGTGGTTGTGGGGTGTGGTTGTGGGGTGTGGTTGTGGGGCGTGGTTGTGGGGTGTGGTTGTGGGGTGTGGTTGTGGGGTGTGGTTGTGGGGTGTGGTTGTGGGGTGTGGTTGTGGGGCGTGGTTGTGGGGTGTGGTTGTGGGGTGTGGTTGTGGGGTGTTGTTGTGGGGTGTGGTTGTGGGGTTTGGTTGTGGGGTGTGGTTGTGGGGTGTGGTTGTGGGGTGTGGTTGTGGGGTGTGGTTGTGAGTGTGGTTGTGGGGTGTGGTTGTGGGGTGTGGTTGTAGGGTGTGGTTGTTGTGTGTGGTTGTAGGGTGTGGTTGTCGGGTGTGGTTGTGGGGTGTGGTTGTAGGGTGTGGTTGTGGGGTGTGGTTGTGGGGTGGGGTTGTGGGGTGTGGTTGTGGGGTGTGGTTGTGGGGTGTTGTTGTGGGGTGTGGTTGTGGGGTGTGGTTGTAGGGTGTGGTTGTAGAGTTTGGTTGTGGGGTGTGGTTGTGGGATGTGGTTGTGGAGTGTGGTTGTGGAGTGTGGTTGTGGTGTGTGGTTGTAGGGTGTGCTTGTAGAGTTTGGTTGTGGGGTGTGGTTGTGGGGTGTGGTTGTGGGGTGTGGTTGTAGGGTGTGGTTGTGGGGTGCGGTTATGGGATGTGGTTGTGGGGTGTGGTTGTTGGGCGTGGTTGTGAGGTGTGGTTATGGGTTGGGGTTATGGGGTGTGGTTGTGAGTGTGGTATTTAGGTGTGGTTGTGGGATATTGTTGTGGTGTGTGGTTGTGGGGTGTGGTTTTGGGGGTATGGTTATAGGGTGTGGTTGTAGGGTGAGGTTGTGGGGTCTGGTTGTGGGGTGTGGTTGTTGTGTGTGGTTGTGGGGTGAGGTTGTGAGGTGTGGTTGTGGTGTGTGGTTGTGGTCGTTTGGTTGTGGGGTGTGGTTGTGGGGTGTAGTTGTAGGGGTGTGGTTGTGGTGTGAGGTTGAGGGGTGTGGTTGTATTGTGTGGTTGTGGGGTGTGGTTGTAATGTGAGGTTATAGGATGTGGTTGTGGGGTGTGGTTGTGGGATGTGGTTGTACTGTGTGGTTGTGGGGTGTGGTTGAGGGTGGGGTTGTGGGGTGTGGTTGTGGGGTGAGATTGTTGTGGGGTGTGGTTGTGGTTTGAGGTTGAGGGGTATGGTTGTGGGGTGTGGTTGTAGGATGTGGTTGTGGGGTGTGGTTGTATTGTGTGGTTGTGGGGTGTGGTTGTGGGATGTGGTTGAGGGGTGAGGTTGTGGGCTGTGGATGTTGGAACACAACTGTGTCCCCTTGTTCGCGTACCACCCGTGTTGTACACTTTATCTTTATCTGCCTTGACAATTCCTCTGAGAATTTTGTAGGTATTGATCATGTCTCCCCGAGTTCTACTGTCTTCCAGCGACGTGAGGTACATTCCACGCAGCCTGTCCTCGTTACTCATACCTCATAAACTCATGCCCCATGTAAACATGTGTGTGTTTATGTGTACGTGTATGTTATTGTTTGAGTGCCTGTGTGCGTGCGTGTGTACGTGTATGATATTGTTTGAGTGCCTGTGTGCATGTGTGTGTGTGTGTTTTTATGTGTACTTGTATGTTATTGTTTGAGTGCTTGTGTGTGTGTGTGTTTATGTGAACATGTATGCTATAGTTTGAGTGCCTGTGTGCATGTGTGTGTGTGTGTTTATGTGTACGTGTATGCTTTTGTTTGAGTGCCTGTGTTCTCACCTAATTCACTTAATTGTACTCACCTAATTGTGCTTGCGGGGGTTGAGCTTTGTCTCATTGGTCCCGCCTCTCAACTGTCAATCAACTGATGGTCAGAGTCCTGAGCCTACCGGGCGCTATCATATCTACATTTGAAACTGTGTATGGAGTCAGTCTCCACTTACATCATTACACACAGAAATCACACTAACGTGATGTATCCAATAAACAAATCCACAAGGACCGTGACGAGGATTCGAACCTGCATCCGGGAGCATCCCAGACACTGCCTTAATCGACTGAGCTACGACAGGGTAAAAGAGTTGAAATCGAAGTTCTACTGAACTTACTGGATCCCGCAGCCTCTCCGAGGCACAAACCAGGATTTTACACAACTCCTAGCACTCGAGCTATGTCAATAGGCCGTTCTCCTTCAGTAGAACTTCGGTTTCATCTCTTTTTACCCCTGTCGTAGCTCAGTCGATTAAGGCAGTGTCTGGGATGCTTCCGGACGCAGGTTCGAATCCTCGTCACGGTCCTTGTGGGTTTGTTCAGCCTCCACCACATAACTTCCTAGTGCTTTCTATTTATTTACCACTCTGACAGTGAAAAAATTCTTTCTAACGTCTCTGTGGTTCATCTGGGTACTAAGTTTCCACTCTGTCCCCTTGTTTGTGTTCCACCCGTGCTGAAGAGTTAGTCTTTGTCCACCCTGTCAATTCCCCTGATAATTTTGTAGGTGGTTATCATGTATCCCCTTGCATTTCTCTTTTCCAGGGACGTGAGATTCAGCTCCTTTAGCCTATCCTCGAAGCTCATACCTCTCAGTGACATACCGCTGAATCTTCTCTAACTTAGTCTTGTGTTTAACTAGGTATGTACTCCAGGCTGGAGCTGCATATTCCAGGATTGGTCTGACATATGTGGTATACAGGGGTGTGTCAGTGCGTATGTGTGTTTGTGTGTACGTGTATGTTATTGTTTGAGTGCCTGTGTGTGTGTGTGTGTGTGTGTTTATGTGAACGTGCATGCTATAGTTTGAGTGTCTGTGTGCGTGCGTGTGTGTGCTTATGTCTACGTGTATGTTATTGTTTGAATGTCAGTGTGTGTGCCCGTATGCGTGCAGGTGTGTAAACATGTGGACATGTCCCTAAAATGTGTAATCCATATGTGTGGTGTTCTCCCTCCACAGGTGAGTCCTGTGCTCAGTACCACCAAGGTGGGTGGTGGTACAGTGACTGCAGTGATGTTCTTCCCACGGCTCCCAAAAATTTCTTGAAGACATGGTACTGGAAGCCAGGTGACAGCTGCCCGGTGTATCTCCAGCAGCTACAGCTGATGACACGACCCCAGAACTTCCCAACTTGTCACCAGTGATTGTTGGTAAGTTAATGTGCTGGTGAGCTGGTACTTGTGGTGGTTGTGGTGAGCTGGTACTTGTGGTGGTTGTGGTGAGCTGGTACTTGTGGTGGTTGTGGTGAACTGGTACTTGTGGTGGTTGTGGTGAGCTGGTACTTGTGGTGGTTGTGGTGAGCTGGTACTTGTGGTGGTTGTGGTGAGCTGGTACTTGTGGTGGTTGTGGTGAGCTGGTACTTGTGGTGGTTGTGGTGAGCTGGTACTTGTGGTGGTTGTGGTGAACTGGTACTTGTGGTGGTTGTGGTGAGCTGGTACTTGTGGTGAGCTGGTACTTGTGGTGGTTGTGGTGAGCTGGTACTTGTGGTGGTTGTGGTGAGCTGCTACTTGTGGTGGTTGTGGTGAGCTGGTACTTGTGGTGGTTGTGGTGAGCTGGTACTTGTGGTGGTTGTGGTGAACTGGTACTTGTGGTGGTTGTGGTGAGCTGGTACTTGTGGTGAGCTGGTACTTGTGATGGTTGTGGTGAGCTGGTACTTGTGGTGGTTGTGGTGAGCTGGTACTTGTGGTGGTTGTGGTGAGCTGGTACTTGTGGTGGTTGTGGTGAGCTGGTACTTGTTGTGGTTGTGAGTAGTAGGGTGTAAGACTCACAGGGGATTTTTTTTTCAGGCCAGAGATCCCCTGTGAGTCGTACGACTCACAGGGGATTTTTTGTTTGAGGTCCAATATCCCCTGTGAGTCGTTGGGGGTTTCAGGTGAATTTGGGCAGTCACAGATTTGGAAGTAAGGAATTCTTATGAGAAAAATAATTTCCGAGATCTTAGAAGTTTGTTAAGCATTCTTATGATGAAAATAAGTAAGAAAATCTTAAAGAAAAGTTTTAGAAAAAATCGTGTTTGTGTCACAGCATTTCCAGGTGAACTCTACGGACATATCTTGCCTGTTTTCAACTTCGGAAAAAATCCCCTGTGTGAGCCATGGTTTTCAGGTTCCAATATCGTCTGTGTGAGCCAGGGTTTTCAGGTGAATTTTGTCAATCACAGATTTTAGAATTTTGTTAAAGTTCTTATCATGAAATAATGTCATACGAGTTTTGTTAAAGTTCATATGGGAGAAAACTCAAATTTTTCAGAGTTCAGTTTTAAGAAAATATTTCAGTTTCAAATAATCATAGAAGTTTATTTATATGTTTATGACCGAATTTGTAAAAGGTCCATTTTCAGAGAATATTGTCTTAGATGTTTTGTTAAGGAAAACAGACAACTTAGCCATAACATTTAGTTTTATATCCATTTACGGCTATTTCACCTGTAAAGACCAAAATTGAACAGAGCCCAGTTTTTAGCTCATATTTCATCAGAGACCATTTATACCTAAAAATGAATAGAGTCCACTTTGTGAGCAAAATTAGTCAGAGACAGTTTTTAGCTCATATTTCATCAGAGTCCATTTTATACCCAATTTTCGTCAGAATCTACTTTGAGAGCAAAATTAGTCAGAGACAGTTTTAAGCTCAAATTTCATCAGAGTCCAATTATCAACAGAAATTCGCCAGAGTCTACTTTGAGAGCAAAATTAGTCAGAGACAGTTTTAAGCTGAAATTTCATCAGAGTCCAATTATCAACAGAAATTCGCCAGAGTCTACTTTGAGAGCAAAATTAGTCAGAGACAGTTTTAAGCTCAAATTTCATCAGTGTCCTGTAATCTGTGAAAATTCGTCAGAGTCCAGTTAAAGACCAAAATTTGACAGACCCCATTTTCGCTACTATCAGTCCAATCCCCCTGAAATTTTAAACAGTCATATTTCAGACGTAGTAAATAAGATCAAGTCAGTTACTGAGCTCCAGCTCTTGTCCCCCTGTATTTGCATATTTACTCTATATTCAGCTGTGTTCTTCACATTTTTTCCATGTTTTCTGTGTTCATTCCATGTTCTACAAATGTTCACAGCATGCTCAGTTCAATTCTTTTCACCTGTTTTTCTCATTTTCTGTTTTCTACCATTTTCCCCGTATGTTCACTATGTTCTTTATCATGTTTTCATGTACATCATATGTTCTCTGTATAACTTTTATACTCAATATTCATGTTCTCAATGTTCTTAGCTTGTTCTTCACATGTTCAGTGTTCATTCTTTGTATTCCCTATGTTCCTTATCCATGTCTTCATATTCTCTATAAGTTCATATTCCCTGCATGTTCACTCTATTCATCAACTTTTTCTTACATGTTTTCTGTGTTCACCGTATGTTCACTGTGTTCATTACAGCAATACAGTTCCCTCAACAATTTTAGTCACCCAGTTTTATTTGCAAAAACTATGTCAAAGTAATTCTCATTGTCAACTTAATAGTTCTATCAACCCTGTTCTTAAACAAATCTACACTTTATTCAGTTCCAAATTTACAAAAGACAAACTTTTCTTGTAACTTCTTAACTAAAATCTTTCGCCAATCAACCAAAAATTGTCAAACGAATCTTTCCAACACTGTTCATAACTAAACTTATTCCATAGTCAACAGAAAATAACCGCGTTCTTAATGTTTCATTGTCATTTCATAACTAAAAATTATCCATCAATCAACAGAAAAGGTCATATTCATCATTGTTCCTAACTAAAATTATGTTTTTCGTCAAGTAAGAAAATATAGTCAAAGATATCTATCATCGTCGTTCTTAACTGACATTTATACTTTGTGGAGCACTAAAATAGTCACTGTCTTCATATTTTTTTTCTTTGTCTTTCCTCAACTAAAATAGTCAAATGTAACTTTTTCAACACTTTCGTAACTAAAATTATATGCCGCTAAGTAAGAAAAATAGTCAAATGTAACTTTTTCAGCACTTTCGTAAAAATTATATGTCGTTAAGTAAGAAAAATAGTCAAAGGTGCTCTCCGTAACACCAAAGTTACTCTTCGAGATAACAAAAAGACACTCTCAAACACTCAAAATTTACTCACATCCTCAAAGTTATTCTCAGAGTCATCAAAAAGTTAATCTCAGTCATCAAAATGCTATTCTCTAAGTAGCCTTGCGTTCATCAGAGAAACTTTCTAAGACATCTTCGTTCATTAAAGTTAGTCTCAGAGGCATCAAAGTTATTCCAAGAGCCGTCAAAGTTAATCTAAGACATCATTTTTCATCAAAGATATTCTCTCTAAGCCATCAATGTTCTTCTCTAAGACATAAAAGTTATTCTCAGTGTCACCTTTGTTCTTCAGAGAAACTTTCCAAAACATCTTTGTTCATCAAAGTTATTCTCGGAGTCATCAAAAGGTATTCTCTAACTCACTTTTGGTCATTAAAGTTAATTTCTATGTTATAAAAGTTTGTCTCAGAGACATCTAAAGTTAATCTTAGAGTTATCAAATGTAATCTCTAACTCACTTTTGTTCATCAAAGTTGATCTCAGAGTTAACAAAGGTAATGTCTAACTCACTCTCGTTCATCAAAGTTGTTTCAAAGACATCAAAGTTAATCTCTGAGTTAACAAAGGTAATCTCTATCTCACTCTCGTTCATCAAAGTTGCACTCAAAGACATCCTTTGAGACATCAAAGACATCCTTTAAGACATCAAAGTTATTCTCAGAGGCGTAAAAGCTATTCTCAGAGTCATAAAAGTTATTCTCAGAGACATGAATGTTATTCTCAGAGACATAAAAGTTATTCTCTAAGTAACCTTTCGTTCGCCAGAGAAACTTTCTAAGACATCTTCGTTCATTAAAGTTAATCTCAGAGGCATAAAAGTTATTCTCAGAGCTATCAAACTTGTTCTCAAAGTCATCAAAGTTATTCCAAGAGCCGTCAAAGTTAATCTAAGACATCATCTTTCATCAAAGATATTATCTCTAAGCCATCAATGTTCTTCTCTAACTCACTTTTGTTCATCAAAGTTGATCTCAGAGTTAACAAAGGTAATCTCTAACTCCCTCTCGTACGTCAAAGTTGTTTCAAAGACATCAAAGTTATTCTCAGAGTTATCCAAAGATATTCTCATGTCCACAAAAGTTATTCTGAGCTATCAAAGTTAATCTCAGACATCTCCGTTCATGAAAGTTATTCTCTAAGAGCTATCAAAAAGTTATTCTCAGTCATGAAATGTTATTCTCTAAGTAACTTTCCGTTCATCAAAGTTATTCTCTCTAAGCCATCAATGTTCTTCTCTAAGACATAAAAAGTTATTCTCTGTCATCAAAAAGTTATTCTCTGAGCTAACAAAATACTACTCATGTTCTCAAAGACATTCTCAAAGTCATCAAAGTTATTCTAAGAGCTAACAAAAGTTATTCGCAGAGTCACCTTCGTTCTTCAGAGAAACTTTCCAAAACATCTTTGTTCATCAAAGTTATTCTCGGGAGTCATCAAGAGGTATTCTCTAACTCACTTTTGTTCATTAAAGTTAATTTCTATGTTATAAAAGTTATTCTCAGAGACCTCTAAAGTTATTATGTAAGACATAAAAGTTATTCTCAGAGTCATCAAAGTTGTTCTCTAAGACATCAAAGTTGTCCTCTAAGACATCAATGTTGTGATCTAAATCATAAAAGTTAATCTCTAAGTCACCTTCGTTTATTAGAGAAACTTTCCAATCCATCTTAGTTGATCAAAGTTATTCTCAGAATCATCAAAGAGATCTCTAATTCACCTTCGTTCACCAAAAAGCTGTTCTCTAAGACACCTTCGTTCATCAAAGAAACTCGCCTTCCATCATGTTATTCTTTAAGATATCTTCAGTCATAAAATTTCTCTCCAAAATGTAACTAGTTCAGCTTTTCATACCAAACCTGCACTTCTGTTAAAATATATTTTCTTAGTCGCTTTACCCTAAAACTCTGAACTACACTGTTCAAACCTACGTAACCTATCCTCTCCACCCAATGTTACTTAGTTAACGTAACGTTCCTAAACCTAACTTTACCTATCCTAACTTAACTTACCTTACCTTTACCTATCTTACCTAACTTAACCTGCATAACCTAACTTTACCTATCCTAACATAACTTACCTTACCTTACCTATCTTACCTAACTTTACTTATCTTACCTAACTTAACCTGCATAACCTAACTTTACCTATCCTAACATAACTTACCTTACCTTACCTATCTTACCTAACTTAACCTGCATAACCTAACTTTACCTATCCTAACATAACTTACCTTACCTTACCTATCTTACCTAACCTTACTTATCTTACCTAACTTAACCTGCATAACCTAACTTTACCTATCCTAACATAACTTACCTTACCTATCTTACCTAACTTTACCTATCGTACCTAACTTAACCTTCATAACCTAACTTTACCTATCCTAACATAACTTACCTTACCTTACCTATCTTACCTAACTTTACCTATCCTAACATAACTTACCTTACCTTACCTATCATACCTAACTTACCTAACCTAACTTACCTACATTTACCTAACTTAACCTGCTTAACCTAACTTTACCTATCCTAACTTAACTTACCTAACTTATCCTGCTTAACCTAACTTACCTACATTACCTAACTTAACCTGCTTAACCTAACTTACATAATTTAACCTAACTTATCCTGCTTAACCTAACTTACCTTACCTTACCTAACTTAACCTGCTTAACCTAACTTACATAACTTAACCTGCTTAACCTAACTTATATAACTTATCTTACCTATCCTAACGTAACCTAACTTGCTTTATCTAACTTAATCTTACATTCCCAAACTGATGTATCCTAACTTATCTAGTCCAACCAGACATGATCTAACTTACATAATTATTCCTGCTTGTCTTTGTGTTTCGTCAATCATTGTCTCATATTCATTTACTCATTTCAAGGGTTAATTTCTCAAATGGACATTTTTGCATTTCAAGTGTTATTTGTTTAAGATTGGGTGTTTAACAATTTCAAAGGTTTTTTGAAATTGTTAAACACCCAAATGGGAATTTACTTGTTTTAAGGGCAAATTTCTCACATGGTCATTTTTGCAGATCAAGGGTTATTTGTTAAAGTTCATCAAGTTGCTCATAAGTTGTATTTATTATGTTTGTTATCATATGTTCTTATTCCCCAACCCCTTAACCTAACCTCTTGTAATCTTAGTGTATTTAGTAGGTTCTAAGGTTCTATCATATGTTCTTATTTCCCAACCCTTTAACCTAACCTTTCAGATGTAGTTTATTGTGTTTTTGACGTATTTGTTGAATATATTATCCTTTTCCTAACCTTTCAGATGTAGTTTTGTTTCTCCTTTTTGTATATTTTTACCCAAACCCACCATCCCACTTAACCTTCTTTCCTTCTTTTACTTTGTTTCTCCTACTCCTTCTAACCCTCCTTTTCTATCTCTCTCCCTTATTCTCTCTCTCTTCCTCCCCCTCTCTCTCACTCATTTGCTCATATGCTCTCTTCTTTCTCAAATTCAAGTCTTAATGCTCCCATTCTCTCACCCTTACTCTCATTCACTTAGTTTTTCTTTTTCTCAAATTCAAGTCTTAGATGCTCCCATGCTCATTCCTCCCCCCTCTCTCTTACTCTTTTCTCCTCTTTTCATGCTCTCACTCATTTGCTCTCTTGTTTTTCTCAATTTCAAGTCTTAGTAGATCTGATTCTTTACTATTGTAATTTTAATATTACTAAGAAAAAGAATGAACTTATATGTAAAAACAAAGTAAAAGAAGGAAAGAAGGTTAAGTGGGCTGGTGAGTTTGGGTAAAAATATACAAAAGAGGAGAAACAAAACTACATCTGAAAAGTTAGGAAAAGGATAATATATTCAACAAATACGTCAAAAACACAATAAACTACATCTGAAAGGTTAGGTTAAAGGGTTGGGAAATAAGAACATATGATAGAACCTTAGAACCTACTAAATACACTAAGATTACAAGAGGTTAGGTTAAGGGGTTGGGGAATAAGAACATATGATAACAAACATAATAAATACAACTTATGAGCAACTTGATGAACTTTAACAAATAACCCTTGATCTGCAAAAATGACCATTTGAGAAATTTGCCCTTAAAACAAGTAAATTCCCATATATAACAAAAAACCTTTGAAATTGTTAAACACCCAATCTTAAACAAATAACACTTGAAATGCAAAAATGTCCATTTGAGAAATTAACCCTTGAAATGAGTAAATGAATATGAGACAATGATTGACGAAACACAAAGACAAGCAGGAATAATTATGTAAGTTAGATCATGTCTGGTTGGACTAGATAAGTTAGGATACATCAGTTTGGGAATGTAAGATTAAGTTAGATAAAGCAAGTTAGGTTACGTTAGGATAGGTAAGATAGGTTATATAAGTTAGGTTAAGCAGGTTAAGTTATGTAAGTTAGGTTAAGCAGGTTAAGTTAGGTAAGGTAAGGTAAGTTAGGTTAAGCAGGATAAGTTAGGTTAAATTATGTAAGTTAGGTTAAGCAGGTTAAGTTAGGTAATGTAGGTAAGTTAGGTTAAGCAGGATAAGTTAGGTAAGTTAAGTTAGGATAGGTAAAGTTAGGTTAAGCAGGTTAAGTTAGGTAAATGTAGGTAAGTTAGGTTAGGTAAGTTAGGTATGATAGGTAAGGTAAGGTAAGTTATGTTAGGATAGGTAAAGTTAGGTAAGATAGGTAAGGTAAGGTAAGTTATGTTAGGATAGGTAAAGTTAGGTTATGAAGGTTAAGTTAGGTAAGATAGGTAAAGTTAGGTAAGATAGGTAAGGTAAGTTATGTTAGGATAGGTAAAGTTAGGTTATGCAGGTTAAGTTAGGTAAGATAGGTAAGGTAAGGTAAGTTATGTTAGGATAGGTAAAGTTAGGTTATGCAGGTTAAGTTAGGTAAGATAGGTAAGGTAAGGTAAGTTATGTTAGGATAGGTAAAGTTAGGTTATGCAGGTTAAGTTAGGTAAGATAAGTAAAGTTAGGTAAGATAGGTAAGGTAAGGTAAGTTATGTTAGGATAGGTAAAGTTAGGTTATGCAGGTTAAGTTAGGTAAGATAGGTAAAGGTAAGGTAAGTTAAGTTAGGATAGGTAAAGTTAGGTTTAGGAACGTTACGTTAACTAAGTAACATTGGGTGGAGAGGATAGGTTACGTAGGTTTGAACAGTGTAGTTCAGAGTTTTAGGGTAAAGCGACTAAGAAAATATATTTTAACAGAAGTGCAGGTTTGGTATGAAAAGCTGAACTAGTTACATTTTGGAGAGAAATTTTATGACTGAAGATATCTTAAAGAATAACATGATGGAAGGCGAGTTTCTTTGATGAACGAAGGTGTCTTAGAGAACAGCTATTTGGGGAACGAAGGTGAATTAGAGATCTCTTTGATGATTCTGAGAATAACTTTGATCAACTAAGATGGATTGGAAAGTTTCTCTAATAAACGAAGGTGACTTAGAGATTAACTTTTATGATTTAGATCACAACATTGATGTCTTAGAGGACAACTTTGATGTCTTAGAGAACAACTTTGATGACTCTGAGAATAACTTTTATGTCTTACATAATAACTTTAGAGGTCTCTGAGAATAACTTTTATAACATAGAAATTAACTTTAATGAACAAAAGTGAGTTAGAGAATACCTCTTGATGACTCCGAGAATAACTTTGATGAACAAAGATGTTTTGGAAAGTTTCTCTGAAGAACGAAGGTGACTCTGCGAATAACTTTTGTTAGCTCTTAGAATAACTTTGATGACTTTGAGAATGTCTTTGAGAACATGAGTAGTATTTTGTTAGCTCAGAGAATAACTTTTTGATGACAGATAATAACTTTTTATGTCTTAGAGAAGAACATTGATGGCTTAGAGAGAATAACTTTGATGAATGGAAAGTTACTTAGAGAATAACATTTCATGACTGAGAATAACTTTTTGATAGCTCTTAGAGAATAACTTTCATGAACGGAGATGTCTGAGATTAACTTTGATAGCTCAGAATAACTTTTGTGGACATGAGAATATCTTTGGATAACTCTGAGAATAACTTTGATGTCTTTGAAACAACTTTGACGTACGAGAGGGAGTTAGAGATTACCTTTGTTAACTCTGAGATCAACTTTGATGAACAAAAGTGAGTTAGAGAAGAACATTGATGGCTTAGAGAGAATATCTTTGATGAAAGATGATGTCTTAGATTAACTTTGACGGCTCTTGGAATAACTTTGATGACTTTGAGAACAAGTTTGATAGCTCTGAGAATAACTTTTATGCCTCTGAGATTAACTTTAATGAACGAAGATGTCTTAGAAAGTTTCTCTGGCGAACGAAAGGTTACTTAGAGAATAACTTTTATGTCTCTGAGAATAACTTTCATGTCTCTGAGAATAACTTTTATGACTCTGAGAATAGCTTTTACGCCTCTGAGAATAACTTTGATGTCTTAAAGGATGTCTTTGATGTCTCAAAGGATGTCTTTGAGTGCAACTTTGATGAACGAGAGTGAGTTAGAGATTACCTTTGTTAACTCTGAGATTAACTTTGATGTCTTTGAAACAACTTTGATGAACGAGAGTGAGTTAGAGATTACCTTTGTTAACTCTGAGATCAACTTTGATGAACAAAAGTGAGTTAGAGATTACATTTGATAACTCTAAGATTAACTTTAGATGTCTCTGAGACAAACCTTTATAACATAGAAATTAACTTTAATGACCAAAAGTGAGTTAGAGAATACCTTTTGATGACTCCGAGAATAACTTTGATGAACAAAGATGTTTTGGAAAGTTTCTCTGAAGAACGAAGGTGACTCTGAGAATAACTTTTATGTCTTAGAGAAGAACATTGATGGCTTAGAGAGAATATCTTTGATGAAAAATGATGTCTTAGATTAACTTTGACGGCTCTTGGAATAACTTTGATGCCTCTGAGACTAACTTTAATGAACGAAGATGTCTTAGAAAGTTTCTCTGATGAACGAAAGGCTACTTAGAGAATAGCATTTTGATGACTGAGATTAACTTTTTGATGACTCTGAGAATAACTTTGAGGAGGCGAGTAAATTTTGAGTGTTTGAGAGTGTCTTTTTGTTATCTCGAAGAGTAACTTTGGTGTTACGGAGAGCACCTTTGACTATTTTTCTTACTTAACGACATATAATTTTTACGAAAGTGCTGAAAAAGTTACATTTAACTATTTTTCTTACTTAGCGGCATATAATTTTAGTTACGAAAGTGTTGAAAAAGTTACATTTGACTATTTTAGTTGAGGAAAGACAAAGAAAAAAATATGAAGACAGTGACTATTTTAGTGCTCCACAAAGTATAAATGTCAGTTAAGAACGACGATGAATAGATATCTTTGACTATATTTTCTTACTTGACGAAAACATAATTTTAGTTAGGAACAATGATGAATATGACTTTTTCTGTTGATTGATGGATAATTTTTAGTTATGAAATGACAATGAAACATTAAGAACACGGTTATTTTCTGTTGACTATGGAATAAGTTTAGTTATGAACAGTGTTGGAAAGATTCGTTTGACAATTTTTGGTTGATTGGCGAAAGATTTTAGTTAAGAAGTTACAAGAAAAGTTTGTCTTTTGTAAATTTGGAACTGAATAAAGTGTAGATTTGTTTAAGAACAGGGTTGGTAGAACTATTAAGTTGACAATGAGAATTACTTTGACATAGTTTTTGCAAATAAAACTGGGTGACGAAAATTGTTGAGGGAACTGTATTGCTGTAATGAACACAGTGAACATATGGTGAACACAGAAAACATGTAAGAAAAAGTTGATGAATAGAGTGAACATGCAGGGAATATGAACTTATAGAGAATATGAAGACATGGATAAGGAACATAGGGAATACAAAGAATGAACACTGAACATGTGAAGAACAAGCTAAGAACATTGAGAACATGAATATTGAGTATAAAAGTTATACAGAGAACATATGATGTACATGAAAACATGATAAAGAACATAGTGAACATACGGGGAAAATGGTAGAAAACAGAAAATGAGAAAAACAGGTGAAAAGAATTGAACTGAGCATGCTGTGAACATTTGTAGAACATGGAATGAACACAGAAAACATGGAAAAAATGTGAAGAACACAGCTGAATATAGAGTAAATATGCAAATACAGGGGGACAAGAGCTGGAGCTCAGTAACTGACTTGATCTTATTTACTACGTCTGAAATATGACTGTTTAAAATTTCAGGGGGATTGGACTGATAGTAGCAAAAATGTGGTCTCTGTCAAATTTTGGTCTTTAACTGGACTCTGATGAATTTTCACAGATTACAGGACACTGATGAAATTTGAGCTTAAAACTATCTCTGACTAATTTTGCTCTCAAAGTAGACTCTGACGAAAATTGGGTATAAAATGGACTCTGTCAAATTTTCGCAGATTACAGGACTCTGATGAAATTTGAGCTTAAAACTGTCTCTGACTTATTTTGCTCTCAAAGTAGACTCTGGCGAATTTCTGTTGATAATTGGACTCTGATGAAATTTGAGCTTAAAACTGTCTCTGACTAATTTTGCTCTCAAAGTAGACTCTGGCGAATTTCTGTTGATAATTGGACTCTGATGAAATTTGAGCTTAAAACTGTCTCTGATTAATTTTGCTCTCAAAGTAGACTCTGGCGAATTTCTGTTGATAATTGGACTCTGATGAAATTTGAGCTTAAAACTGTCTCTGACTAATTTTGCTCTCAAAGTAGACTCTGACGAAAATTGGGTATAAAATGGACTCTGATGATATATGAGCTAAAAACTGTCTCTGACTAATTTTGCTCACAAAGTGGACTCTATTCATTTTTAGGTATAAATGGTCTCTGACGAAATTCTGTCTATAACTGGGCTCTGTTCAATTTTGGTCTTTACAGGTGAAATAGCCGTAAATGGATATAAAACTAAATGTTATGGCTAAGTTGTCTGTTTTCCTTAACAAAACATCTAAGACAATATTCTCTGAAAATGGACCTTTTACAAATTCGGTCATAAACATATAAATAAACTTCTATGATTATTTGAAACTGAAATATTTTCTTAAAACTGAACTCTGAAAAATTTGAGTTTTCTCCCATATGAACTTTAACAAAACTCGTATGACATTATTTCATGATAAGAACTTTAACAAAATTCTAAAATCTGTGATTGACAAAATTCACCTGAAAACCCTGGCTCACACAGACGATATTGGAACCTGAAAACCATGGCTCACACAGGGGATTTTTTCCGAAGTTGAAAACAGGCAAGATATGTCCGTAGAGTTCACCTGGAAATGCTGTGACACAAACACGATTTTTTCTAAAACTTTTCTTTAAGATTTTCTTACTTATTTTCATCATAAGAATGCTTAACAAACTTCTAAGATCTCGGAAATTATTTTTCTCATAAGAATTCCTTACTTCCAAATCTGTGACTGCCCAAATTCACCTGAAACCCCCAACGACTCACAGGGGATATTGGACCTCAAACAAAAAATCCCCTGTGAGTCGTACGACTCACAGGGGATCTCTGGCCTGAAAAAAAAATCCCCTGTGAGTCTTACACCCTACTACTGTTGTGGTGAGCTGGTACTTGTGGTGGTTGTGGTGAGCTGGTACTTGTGGTGGTAGTGGTGAGCTGGTACTTGTGGTGGTTGTGGTGAGCTGGTACTTGTGGTGGTTGTGGTGAGCTGGTACTTACTCACCTAGTTGTACTCACCTAGTGGTGCTTGTGGGGGATGAGCTCTGGCTCTTTGGTCCCGCCTCTCAAACATCAATCAACAGGTGTACAGGTTCCTGAGCCTATTGGGCTCTATCATATCTACACTTGAAACTGTGTATGGAGTCAGCCTCCACCACATCACTTCCTAATGCATTCCATTTGTCAACCACTCTGACACTAAAAAAGTTCTTTCTAATATCTCTGTGGCTCATTTGCGCACTCAGTTTCCACCTGTGTCCCCTAGTGCGTGTGCCCCTTGTGTTAAATAGCCTATCTTTATCAACCCTGTCGATTCCCTTGAGAATCTTGAATGTGGTGATCATGTCCCCCCTAACTCTTCTGTCTTCCAACGAAGTGAGGTTCAATTCCCGTAGTCTCTCCTCGTAGCTCATACCTCTCAGCTCGGGTACTAGTCTGGTGGCAAACCTTTGAACCTTTTCCAGTTTAGTCTTATGCTTGACTAGATATGGACTCCATGCTGGAGCCACATACTCCAGGATTGGTCTGACATATGTGGTATATAATGTTCTGAAAGATTCCTTACACAAGTTTCTAAAGGCCGTTCTTATGTTAGCCAACCTGGCATATGCTGCTGATGTTATCCTCTTGATATGAGCTTCAGGGGACAGGTCTGGCGTGATATCAACCCCCAGGTCTTTCTCTCTCTCTGACTCTTGAAGTATTTCATCTCCCAAGTGATACCTTGTATCTGGTCTCCTGCTTCCTACTCCTATCTTCATTACATTACATTTGCTTGGGTTAAACTCTAACATCCATTTGTTCGACCATTCCTGCAGCTTATCCAGGTCTCCTTGAAGCCTCAAGCTGTCCTCCTCTGTCTTAATCCTTCTCATAATTTTGGCGTCGTCAGCAAACATTGAGAGGAATGAGTCTATACCCTCTGGGAGATCATTTACGTATATCAGAAACAGGATAGGTCCAAGCACAGAGCCCTGTGGGACTCCACTGGTGACTTCCCGCCATTCTGAGGTCTCACCCCTCACTATAACTCTCTACTTCCTATTGCTTAGGTACTCCCTTATCCACTGGAGCGCCCTACCAGTTACTCCTGCCTATTTCTCCAGCTTATGCATCAACCTTTTATGGGGTACTGTGTCAAAGGCTTTCCGACAGTCCAAAAAAATGCAGTCCACCCATCCTTCTCTTTCTTGCTTAATCTTTGTCACCTGATCATAGAATTCTATCAAGCCTGTAAGGCAAGATTTACCCTCCCTGACCCCATGTTGATGGGTTGTCACGAAGTCTCTTCTCTCCAGATGTGTTACTAGGTTTTTTCTCACAATCTTCTCCATCACCTTGCATGGTATACAAGTTAAGGACACTGGCCTGTAGTTCAGTGCCTCTTGTCTGTCACCCTTTTTAAATATTGGTACTACATTAGCAGTCTTCCATACTTCTGGTAGGTCTCCCGTTTCCAGTGACCTACTATACACTATGGAGAGTGGCAAGCTAAGTGCTCCTGCACACTCTTTCAATACCCATGGTGAGATTCCATCCGGCCCAACAGCTTTTCTCACATCCAGCTCCAATAGGTGCTTCTTGACCTCATCTCTTGTAATTTCGAACCTTTCCATGGTCACCTGGTTTGCTGCCACCTCTCCTAGCACCGTGACTTCTCCCTGTTCTATTGTAAAGACCTCCTGGAACCTTTTGTTGCGTTCTTCACACACCTCTTTGTCATTCTCTGTGTACCTGTCCTCGCCCACCTTAAGTTTCATCACCTGTTCCTTCACTGTTGTCTTCCTCCTGATGTGACTGTGTAGTAGCTTTGGTTCGGTCTTGGCTTTATTAGCTATATCATTTTCATACCTTTTCTCAGCTGCTCTTCTCACACTAACATACTCGTTCCTGGTTCTCTGGTATCTCTCTCTACTTTCTGGTGTTCTGTTATTACGGAAGTTCCTCCATGCCCTTTTGTTCAGCTCCTTTGCTTTCATACATTCCCTATTAAACCATGGATTCTTCCTTTGCTTCTCTGTTTTTTCCTGTTGGGCTGGGACAAACCTGCTTACAGCCTCCTGACATTTTTGGGTGACATAGTCCATCATGTCTTGTACAGACTTGGTTCCGAGTTCTGTGTCCCAATGTATATCCCATAGGAATTTATTCATCTCCTCGTAGTTTCCCTTTCGGTACGCCAGCCCTTTGTTTCCCAGTTCTTTTTTGGGGGTGATAATTCCTAGCTCAACCAGGTACTCAAAGCTCAATACACTATGATCACTCATTCCCAAGGGGGCTTCCAACTTAACTTCCCTTATATCCGACTCATTTAGGGTAAATATCAGATCAAGCAAGGCTGGTTCATCCCCTCCTCTCGTTCTTGTCGGTCCCTTGACGTGTTGACTTAGAAAGTTTCTTGTTGCCACATCCAGCAGCTTAGCTCTCCATGTGTCTGGGCTTCCATGTGGGTCTCTGTTCCCCCAATCTATCATTCCATGGTTGAAGTCTCTCAAGATTAGTAGCCTGGATCCGTTCCTGCTAGCCACAGAAGCTGCTCTCTCTATTATATTGATGGTGGCCAAGTCGTTTTTATCATATTCCTGTCTGGGTCTTCTGACATTCGGTGGGGGGTTATATATGACTACTACTATAATTTTCTGTCCTCCAGTTGCTATGGTGCCTGATATGTAGTCACTGAAACCTTCACAGTTCTGAATTAGCATCTCTTCGAAACTCCAACCTTCTCTTAGTAGCAAAGCTACACCACCTCCTCCTCTCCCTTCTCTCTCTTTCCTCACTACATAGTAGCCCTGTGGAAACACTGCGTTTGTTATGGTGTTTGTTAGCTTTGTTTCTGTGAGTGCTATTATGTCTGGGTTTTCTTCTAGTGCCTCACCACAACCACTTGTGGTGGTTGTGGTGAGCTGGTACTTGTGGTGGTTGTGGTGAGCTGGTACTTGTGGTGGTTGTGGTGAGCTGGTACTTGTGGTGGTTGTGGTGAGCTGGTACTTGTGGTGGTTGTGGTGAGCTGGTACTTGTGGTGGTTGTGGTGAGCAGTAGCGTGGTTGAGGACTAGAACCGTGCGCAGCACCTGAGCAGGTGAGCTCATTAAGTCCCCCTGCTCAGGTGAGTACAGGTACGTAGTCCTCAAAGTATGTGGAGGGTTTATCGTGGCGCGTGGCGTCCGGCCCCTGCGCGGGCACTTGAGAGAGTGTCATGTTGGTATGTGGTCATGTAGGGAGAGTAAAGGAAGAGTAGTAGTAATATGTATGAGTATGTGCCGTAGAGTTATTCCTGTGTGTGTGTGTGTGTGTGAAGATGGATAGATGGTAGTATGTTGGTTATGTAGAGGAGAGAGGGAGGCCCCCTCTCCCTGGGAAGGATATGTTGAGGAGGGAGGGGGGGCACCCTACATGAAAGGGTAGGAGACCAGGCTCGTTAGATGGGTATGGGAGGGGAGAAGGAGGGGAAAGGGAGGGAGGGGAACAGGTGGCTGCAGCTTCGTGTGACAGTGGAGCCATTATTTTGTCTTAAAGAATGTCTGTTTTTATGTAAAGAAACGAACCATTTAACTTTTTCTCACCCAATCCAGCTGTGTTGGTGGTGTTCAATGACGTCGATTAGTTAGCCGTCAGACCGGGTCGTGTTAGCAGTGGGGACATCTCCCCCTCCCCCTCCCTGCTTCCAGAGCGGTAATCATATGCGGGTCATACCTACCACATAGCTCTGAGGAGTGACACCACATGACCACATGGGGTCACCTCTTCGAAGGTTGAGGCCTAACTGTTGCAAATGTCATCGTCAGCCTCTACCATAGTCAGGCATGGCCACCCCTCCCCCCCTCTATCAACATAGCAGGGCATACCACATACCAACACCACCACCACACTGCTGGGAGTGACAGCAATACGGCATACCATACTCACTCCTGACACAGTTCACACCGGCACATAGCAGCAGGCAGACCACATAACGCAATGTAGGAGAACTGTACTAGGAGCGATGGGCCTCCTCCATGTCGCCCCCTCCCCCTCCCCCACGACGCTTGAGTGGTCTGTGTTCGCATTAAGGAGGTAAGGTTACGTGACGCAGCCTCCCCCTCCCCCCTCTCCGGGCAGGTGACAGACAGCAGCATCAATCACTCGACAATTCCACACACTTCACAGTTCCCCAGTCTGCAATAAACGAGGGAAAAGTAAACACGTTATATAAATTTATTTCTTGTTATTAAACACTTAAGCGTTTTACAACGATAATAATAATAATAAGACTACTTCTTGGTGGTTTAGCTAGCAGACAGATGAGGAGAGTCATTCATCCACTCCATCAAACCTTCTTGACATCCTAGTCAACCATCCAATCTGTAGAAAAGGTTTAGCTAGTAGACAGATGGGGGAGGTATCTCCATTTCATCTCTCTTACCATATAAATATTACTGTGTTCACCATTACACACATCTGGGGTGGTCCTTTGAGGTGTACTGAGATGGGCGAGGTATTTGGGTGACCTTACCCTCACCCGTGTCCACCCCCTCTTAGCATTGAGTGGGTCATTGTTCTTTCTCAAAGGTGAGCCATGACCTCAACATACAAATTCCAAATGTGGGCCTGGGTGGGGAGAGAGCCTTTGTGGGCGGCTCCCTTCTTGGGGAGTCTTGACACTTAATTGGGGCTAAATGAGGCAATACAGCTCACCTAACCCACCCTCCAGCAGGCCCCCACCCCCCTCCCCCTACACCTAGTACTCAAGTCTGTTTACTTTCCCCCCTCCGAGGTTAAGGGGCTTACATGCATCTCTCTAAGTAAACTCAGTCAGTCAAAGTCAGTAGGTTAGCGTTTACTGAATTTTCTTCTATCTATCAAACTACTGCCCGCATTTAGCATCACTCAGTAAACACAGTCAAACAAAGTCTCTTTGTTAGCGTTTACTGAATGAGGGAACCATTTTTAAAAGATGTCTACCTCTCTCTCTCAGTGGTATACATCGGAGATCTACTAAGAAGGTTCACATTAGTTCATGTCTTTAAACACCCGATCCATTCCAATGACCCTTGAGCGACCAAGAGAGCAAGCGATGCATCCCGTTCGCTCTCTCCCATAGGTGAGCCATCTTCCCTACATGACCAACATGGTAACATCATTCTTTGCCAAAATATCATTTTTAAGAATAACGAGAGTCGTAAGGTGGTCTTCAATGTTATTATTATTATTATAACAAATCATATTTTTTTTTATGTAAACACAGTTTCATGGGATACACATAGCAGTCACTGGTTACCAACCAACATGTTTTTTTTTCTCTCTCTCTCTCTCTCTATTCAGATCATTAAATAGTTAGGGGAAAAGTAACATCAATTCCTTTCTCCTGATGCCGCTGTTCACGTATTTTTTTTCCTTTCACTTCTTGCATCTGTTTACTTAGACTGACAGCTCACCAGAGGATGGAAGACTAATGCCAGTTTTCGGCCCCCATCACTCTTACCCTTTAAGACCTTGTAACGTAACGTGACCAACATGGTAACATCGTTCTTTGCCAAAATATAATTTTTAAGAGTAACGAGCAACTTTCTGTCTGATGTCCAAATAACAATATTGAAATGTGAACCATGTTTACCCATTACATTCCAAACACAAATAAAATGTTAGCTCATGCTTGTTTAGTTCTTGTATCACGTTACGTAACGTAACGTGGAAAACTTCTTTCTCTTTCTGATGACCAGATAACATTTGAAAATGAGGTCAGGTTGGCCTTATACCATTAGGACTGTATGGCACTGCACGCAATAGTAGACTTATAATAACATAGCAAGACAATATCACAGAATGTTCAACGCTCATATACCACAACATAACATAATGTAGAGATGCCATCCCATTCCACACGTTCTCACCAGAGGACATACCCCCACTGGAAGACAGAAAAGTTTGGGGAGACGTGATCACTACCTACAAATTCTAATAATTTTTTTGTTAACCGCGTGATCACAACATGTATACCACATGGTCTCTTGTTCTGCCCCTGACTATATATATATATATATATATATATATATATATATATATATATATATATATATATATATATATATGTAAGTATATATATATATATATATATATATATATATATATATATATATATATATATATATATATGTATGTATATATATATATATATATATATATATATATATATATATACATACATATATATATATATATATATATATATATATATATATATATATATATATATACATATACATATACATATACATATATATTATATATATATATATATTATATATATATATATATATATATATATATATATATATATATATATATGTCGTACCTAGTAGCCAGAACTCACTTCTCAGCCTACTATTCAAGGCCCGATTTGCCTAATAAGCCAAGTTTTCCTGAATTAATATATTTACTATAATTTTTTTCTTATGAAATGATACAGCAACCCTTTTCTCTATGTATGAGGTCAATTTTTTTTTATTGGAGTTAAAATTAACGTAGATATATGACCGAACCTAACCAACCCTACCTAACCTAACCTAACCTATATTTATAGGTAAGGTTAGGTTAGGTAGCCAAAAAAAGCTAGGTTAGGTTAGGTTAGGTAGGTTAGGTAGACGAAAAAACATTAATTCATGAAAACTTGGCTTATTAGGCAAATCGGGCCTTGAATAGTAGGCTGAGAAGTGCGTTCTGGCTATTAGGTACGACATATATATATATATATATATATATATATGTCGTACCTAGTAGCCAGAACTCACTTTTTGGCCTACTATTCAAGGCCCGATTTGCCTAATAAGCCAAGTTTTCCTGAATTAATATATTTTTTCTATTTTTTTTCTTATGAAATGATATAGCTACCCATTTCATTATGTATGAGGTCAATTTTTTTTTATTGGAGTTAAAATTAACGTAGATATATGACCGAACCTAACCAACCCTACCTAACCTAACCTAACCTATCTTTATAGGTTAGGTTTGGTTATGTAGCCGAAAAAGTTAGGTTAGGTTAGGTTAGGTAGGTTAGGTAGTCGAAAAACAATTAATTCATGAAAACTTGGCTTATTAGGCAAATCGGGCCTTGCATAGTAGGCTGAGAAGTGCGTTCTGGCTACTAGGTACGACATATATACATATACATATATATTATATATATATTATATATATATATATATATATATATGTCGTACCTAGTAGCCAGAACTCACTTCTCAGCCTACTATTCAAGGCCCGATTTGCCTAATAAGCCAAGTTTTCCTGAATTAATATATTTACTATAATTTTTTTCTTATGAAATGATAAAGCAACCCTTTTCTCTATGTAGGAGGTCAATTTTTTTTATTGGAGTTAAAATTAACGTAGATATATGACCGAACCTAACCAACCCTACCTAACCTAACCTAACCTATATTTATAGGTAAGGTTAGGTTAGGTAGCCAAAAAAAGTTAGGTTAGGTTAGGTTAGGTAGGTTAGGTAGACGAAAAAACATTAATTCATGAAAACTTGGCTTATTAGGCAAATCGGGCCTTGAATAGTAGGCTGAGAAGTGCGTTCTGGCTATTAGGTACGACATATATATATATATATATATATATATATACATATATATATATATATATATATATATATATACATATATATATATAATATATATATACATACATACATATATATATATATATATATATATATATATATATATATATATATATATATATATATGTCATACCTAGTAGCCAGAACTCACTTCTCAGCCTACTATGCAAGGCCCAATTTGCCTAATAAGCCAAGTTTTCATGAATTAATTGTTTTTCGACTACCTAACCTACCTAACCTAACCTAACCTAACTTTTTCCGCTACCTAACCTAACCTAACTTATAAAGATAGGTTAGGTTAGGTTAGGTAGGGTTGGTTAGGTTTGGTCATATATCTACGTTAATTTAAACTCCAATAAAAAAAAATTGACCTCATACATAATGAAATGGTTAGATTTATCATTTCATAAGAAAAAAATTAGAGAAAATATATTAATTCAGGAAAACTTGGCCTATTAGGCAAATCGGGCCTTGCATAGTAGGCCGATAAGTGCGTTCTGGCTATTAGGTACGACATATATATATATATATATATATATATATATATATATATACGTGTGTGTATATCACGAAAATAAACACGTGATTAAAAATGTGACAATGTCAGAACACGGAGGAAAACTGAAACAGGAATTTCCTTAAGTACTTTCGTATATTAATACATCTTCAGAAGGAGTGCACTCCTTCTGAAGATGTATTAATATACGAAAGTACTTAAGGAAATTCCTGTTTCATTTTTCCTCCGTGGTCTGACATTGTCATATATATATATATGTCGTACCTAGTAGCCAGAACGCACTTCTCAGCCTACTATGCAAGGCCTGATTTGCCTAATAAGCCAAGTTTTCATGAATTAATTGTTTTTCGACTACCTAACCTACCTAACCTTACCTAACCTAACTTTTTCGGCTACCAAACCTAACCTAACCTATAAAGATAGGTTAGGTTAGGTTAGGTAAGGTTGGTTAGGTTCGGTCATATATCTACGTTAATTTTAACTCCAATAAAAAAAAATTTACCTCATACATAATGAAATGGGTAGCTTTATCATTTCATAATAAAAAAATTAGAGAAAATATATTAATTCATGAAAACTTGGCTTATTAGGCAAATTGGGCCTTGCATAGTAGGCTGAAAAGTGCGTTCTGGCTACTAGGTACGACATATATATATATATATATATATATATTGTGACGATAATCTCCTTCAAGAGATTGAGCCTGCTCTTCCCTCCACAATTACGTCATTACAACTATATAAAACTACTATGGAAGAAATGTCCAACAACGACAACAACACCAGCAAGGTTTGCCAGAGAGCAAAACGTACGCAGCCAGGGACACCTGCTCAGACTCAAACCGCCAAACTACCCGTCTTGCTGCCGGCCCTCGCTGATTGGTCGCCGGTCTGGCTGCAACTGCACTCGCCCACCATACTACTTGATGTCTGGGGCCGCCACGACCTCAGTCCTCAGAATATTCCGTGCTTTCTCACAGTTAACACTTCTCCCTGCTAGACGTAAGCTTTGGCGTACGTGTACTAAGAGAGGTGATAGCTTAAAGCCAATATTCCAGCACCTTTCATTTACTTTTATATTGCACTTCTTGTTATTTTGTCTTAACGTAACTTTTCATTGTGTCATTTAATTATTCTCATTATTTTGATTGATTGATTTTATTATACGAATTTGTTTGTCCATTTTATTCATGTTTTGTTTATTTAACGTAATTAAAATTTCATTGTTAAAGTTTACTTGTGTTTTGTGTGTCTTCTCCTTACCTTACCACAGACGAAGTTCCAGATTTCTATTTTTTTTAATACTATGTGACGAGGCCATACCCCTAGCTTTGAACAGCCGAACACCAACGCGTTACCGTCACATATTATATGGGGGCCTGTCCTAGGAGCTTCACTCAGGTACTGGTGCCAAGTGGTAATTTATGGTAAGCGTATTTAACTTTGTTAACGTAGCTTTACTATTTTTCATATTCAATTTCATTTTTTATAAGGTGCGGTGTATTGTGCATTACGAGAGTAACATATGGTGAAGGTGAGACAACTTTGGATTACGTGGTGACTGTAGGCCTCAGTCATACTCTTAATTGGTCATCTCTCCCTCCGTGTTATTACTCGTGTTTACCATCTTTGTCCCTTGGATATTTCTCATTTTTGACAGATCATCATATTGGTACCCTGGTACTGTGGTCTGCCCCGGGTCAAGAGTACCCAATCTTCTGCAATCTGACTGTAGGAGGACAAAGAGGGCCATAGTTCCTCTAGCTCGAACTTTAGTTGCTGAATTGGGACCTCAGCAGCAGTTCTCGTCACCAGTTGACACCTCGCACCCCTACACGTCAGTCAGAGATGATGATACATACAACGGTAGGGAATTAGCTTATTTTTTCAGAGCACAAAAGTTCGCTAATTCTGTAAGTATCATATTAAATTCAGTAGGAAAAACTTGCTTTATGTCCTATAGAGACTTGGCAAGGTATGCCTACATCCTTGGACTACCAATTTTACTTTTGAGGCAATTAACTGTTTCATTTGTTTTCGAAACTCTGTTTCATTTGTTAGTAGGATTTTCTTGCCCTTATCCTCTTACATGAGTACCGGGTACAAGATTTCCTGCGCCCTTGATTTAATTTAATCATTTAACATCTTTTACTTAACTTTAATTGTTAAAGATCTCACAGGATAGGTATCAGTTGCCACGTTGTCCTGTTTCTGACATTCACTATTAAATATTCGTGTACCTTTATTTGCTAATTTCACCATGTTTCGTCTCCAAGCTTTCCGTGCAAATCCAGCAGGTGAAATAGGGACTTTAAGTCGTGCCAAGAAGACTGAATTACAAACTCTTGCACATGAGTATCAACTAGAAGTTCCCTACCAAGCCAACAAAAATGACCTACACAACCTGTTGCTGGATTACTATTTAGAGCAAGGTAAGATAGACTCTGAAACTCATGAAACTTACTATATTGCAGAAAAAACTGATTTGGCAACGATGAAACTCAAATTGGAACTGGCCAAGATTGAACGTGAGCAGCAAAAGGAAGCCCGCGAACAGCAAAGGGAAGCAGCTGCCATACGAAGGGAAGAACAAGAACGAGAAATCACCCTCAGGGAACGTGAAACTGCCTTGAGGAAGGAAGAACAAGAACGTGAGGCTGCCTTAAGAAGGGAAGAAATCGCCCTCAAGGAACGTGAGTTTGCAATGCTCCGTGAGCGGGAAAGAGTACAGCTTGAAACCAAACAACGCGAGTTGGAGATGCAACGCGAACATGACAAGCAACAAGCAACTCTGGCTCTAGAGTGTCGTCAACGCGAATACACGTTGGAAACTTCACACCTCGCTCAACGCCAGCAAGCTACTGCCAATCTTCCCGTCAGTTTTAATATATCACATGCAAGTAAGTTAATGCCATCCTTTGTAGAAGCAGAAGTTGATGTGTTCTTTACCACCTTTGAAACCCTTGCTAATCAACTCAGTTGGCCTGTCGACCAATGGGCCACACTTCTCAGAGTCCATCTTACAGGTAGAGCTGCAGTCACACTCAGTACTTTGGCGTCTGAGAATGACTACCACACTCTGAAACAAGCAGTGTTGGACGCCTACCTCCTCTCTACTGAAAGTTATAGAAGGAAATTCCGTGACCACCTGAAGGCAAGTACCACTACCTTCCTCGAGTTTGCTAACACAAAACGGAGATATTTCATGAAATGGCTGGAAGCAGCACATGTCTCTACTTTTGCAGAACTCGTCAACCTGATGCTTGTTGAAGAATTCTTGAGACGTGTGCCGCCTCCTGTCCGCCTCTACTTAGCAGATAAAGAAGAAACCGACTACCTGAAGTGTGCTAAGTCGGCTGACACTTACAGCCTCATCCACCGGCTGACACCCGAACCATCCTCCAGTAAGAAGTCGTGGTACAGTTACGAGAAAGTGAGCCCCGATCAAGCTGGTTCACAACTGTACTGCAAGTATTGTAGACTCTATGGACATACCATAGACAAGTGTGGTAAGTCTCAATACAAGGGAACCACTGAACAACAAAAACCCAAACCAACTCCTCCTAAGTCCGGTAAGCCTGTGATGAATGTTGGTGTTAATGTTAATGATCTTTCTCTTTTCAGTGACCACCTGTATACTGGAACTGTCTCTGCCAACGGTTCAAATCCGGAGGGAAGTTGCAAATTGAAGATCTTGAGGGACACAGCGGCTCTTCAATCGATCATCTTGAAGTCGGCTGTGCCCAACATCACCTACACCGGAGAAACTGTCTTCATCACTGACCTCACTGCTACCACTCCATACCCTCTCGCCAGAGTCCACCTGGATTGTCCCTACGTGAACGGGGAAGTCCAAGTCGCCGTCAGGGAAAAGCCTTTTCCCATGCCTGGAGTGCAACTTCTCCTAGGCAACGACTTGGCAGAAGACCTGCAACCGACCAACCTGATCGTCATGGACAAACCCCAGGTGTGTAACTCTGTGCCAAGTAACCCTATTCTAGAGTATGTTCCAGCAGAGGTTCAAGAGAGTGATGAAGTTTCTCCTCCGGTTCTCGTGACCACCCGTGCACAAGCCGCACGTCCACAGCCAGCTGACTCTACTGCTACCGCTGTCCCTCAAGACCCTCAGAAACTCCCTCCGCATCTGACCAAGTTGGAGTTCCGTAAGTTGCAGAGGGAAGATCTTACTTTAACACCATTGTTTTTCCAGGCTGAGACTCAACCCGACAGTATTCCTGGGTTCTTCCTAGAGAACGACTTGCTCTACCGCAGATATAGACCCAGTAAACTGAAGGAGGAGGACGATTGGGCCAACATCGAACAACTTGTGATTCCTACCAGCCTGCGGCCCACTATTCTACACCTGGCCCACGGAACACTCTCCCACTACGGCTTCAACAAGACTTACCGTGGAATTCGTCAAGACTACTACTGGCCAGGTATGGTAAATAACGTCAAACAGTACGTAAAACAGTGTCATACATGTCAGATGGCAGGCAAACCGAACATCTCCATTCCCAGAGCGCCACTGATTCCCATACAGGTGCCTGCGGAACCTTTCCACAGACTCATAATAGACTGTGTCGGTCCTTTACCTCGGACCAGTTCAGGTAACGCCTACATCCTAACCATCCTGTGTCCTACCACCAGATTTCCCATAGCAGTTCCAGTGAAGAACATCACGGCTGCTACGGTTATAAAACATCTATTGAAGATCTTCACTCAATATGGATTTCCCAGGGAGATTCAGAGCGACTGTGGTACCAACTTCACCAGTGATCTCTTCAAAAGGACACTGGAGGAGTTCAACATCAAACAGGTATTGTCCAGCCCCTATCATCCTGCTTCACAGGGTTCTCTTGAACGTAGTCATCAGACTATCAAAGCACTCTTGAAAAAGTTTTGTAGTGAAACCTCGAAGGATTGGGATAAGCAGATTGACCTTATAATGTGTATTTACAGAAGTCTCCCCAATGAGTCCCTAGGAGTATCTCCTTATGAGATGCTCTACGGCCGTAAGTGCCGTACTCCCCTTAAGGCTTTCAAAGACTCTCTCAGAGATGCCACCTTCAGTGAGCATCAGAATGTGCCCCAGTTTCTTCAAAACCTTCAACACATTCTAGAGAGAGTCCACCATTTTGCCCATGATAATCTATTGAAAGCCCAGGAGAGAATGAAGACTCATTACGACCAGACCAGCAAAGTAAGAAAATTCAAGCCGGGAGACTTCGTCCTTGCATACTTCCCTATCCCAGGTTCACCTTTACAAAACAGGTTTTCAGGACCCTACCGCGTCAAAGAGTGCAGGAATAACAACAACTACGTCATAGAAACTCCAGATAGGCGGCGGAAGACCCAGCTGTGCCACGTCAACCTCCTGAAGCAATATTATGGTACTCTTCCCACTGTCCTGATTAACTGTTCTACCTTCACAGAACCCTACATCCACAGTGAGACCTTCCCAGCTTCTCCTCCCGAAAGCACTGACAAGGAGTCAGCGCTTTCTAATTCCGAAATCCTTAATGATCTTCCCAAATGCTTTCAGGATAATAATCGTGCTCCTTTGCCCTATTCTAATTCCACTCTCACCTCGTCAGATAAGCCCTTCATCCTCCATGTCGACGCCAGTGGTACCGACGTTGGTGGTGTCGTGATGCAGCAACGAGGCGAGAAGAATACACCTGTCAGCGACTACTGCTACAAGGAACTACGGAACAATTGGCAAGGAGCTACTCTTCCTCATCCTGAAGCTTCAGCACTTCACTCCACACCTGAAAAGTGCTCGGTCCACCATCAACACGGACCACACCACCCTACACCTCCTGCAGCACGCCCACTTCTCATCGCAACGTCTTCTACTATGGGCTTGCTAACTGCAGAAATTCAACCTGGAGACACGCTATACCCAGATTCCGACAACATCTTAGCCGTACATAAGAGGACGATCTCTCCAGAGTTTATGAAGTAGAAGCGACTCCATCTATTATTCCACCACATAACGACGTACTTCTTCCAGAACCGCAGGCTTCGGGGGAGAGTTGTGACGATAATCTCCTTCAAGAGATTGAGCCTGCTCTTCCCTCCACAATTACGTCGTTACAACTATATAAAACTACTATGGAAGAAATGTCCAACAACGACAACAACACCAGCAAGGTTTGCCAGAGAGCAAAACGTATGTAGCCAGGGACACCTGCTCAGACTCAAACCGCCAAACTACCCGTCTTGCTGCCGGCCCTCGCTGATTGGTCGCCGGTCTGGCTGCAACTGCACTCGCCCACCATACTACTTGATGTCTGGGGCCGCCACGACCTCAGTCCTCAGAATATTCCGTGCTTTCTCATAGTTAACACTTCTCCCTGCTAGACGTAAGCTTTGGCGTACGTGTACTAAGAGAGGTGATAGCTTAAAGCCAATATTCCAGCACCTTTCATTTACTTTTATATTGCACTTCTTGTTATTTTGTCTTAACGTAACTTTTCATTGTGTCATTTAATTATTCTCATTATTTTGATTGATTGATTTTATTATACGAATTTGTTTGTCCATTTTATTCATGTTTTGTTTATTTAACGTAATTAAAATTTCATTGTTAAAGTTTACTTGTGTTTTGTGTGTCTTCTCCTTACCTTACCACAGACGAAGTTCCAGATTTCTATTTTTTTTAATACTATGTGACGAGGCCATACCCCTAGCTTTGAACAGCCGAACACCAACGCGTTACCGTCACATATTATATATATATATATATATGACATATATATATATATATATATATATATATATATATATATATATATATATATATATATATATATATATATATATATATGTCGTACCTAGTAGCCAGAACTCACTTCTCAGCCTACTATGCAAGGCCCGATTTGCCTAATAAGCCAAGTTTTACTGAATTAATATATTTTCTCTATTTTTTTTCTTATGAAATGATAAAGCTACCCATTTCATTATGTATGAGGTCAATTTTATTTTATTGGAGTTAAAGTTAACGTAGATATATGACCGAACCTAACCAACCCTACCTAACCTAACCTAACCTATCTTTATAGGTTAGGTTAGGTTAGGTAGCCAAAAACGTTAGGTTAGGTTAGGTTAGGTAGGTTAGGTTGTCGAAAAAACATTAATTCATGAAAACTAGGCTTATTAGGCAAATCGGGCCTTGCATAGTAGGCTGAGAAGTGAGTTCTGGCTACTAGGTACGACATATATATATATATATATATATATATATATATATATATATATATATATATATATATATATATATATATATATATGTCGTACCTAGTAGCCAGAACGCACTTCTATGCCTACTATGCAAGGCCCGATTTGCCTAATAAGCCAATTTTTCATGAATTAATTGTTTTTCGACTACCTAACCTACCTAACCTAACCTAACCTAACTTTTTCGGGTACCTAACCTAACCTAACCTATAAAGATAGGTTAGGTTAGGTTAGGTCGGGTTGGTTAGGTTCGGTCATATATCTAAGTTAACTCCAATTTAGTTACTAAGTTAGTATAACTAAGTATAGTATAACTATATATAACTATATATAACTATATATAACTAAGTTAGTATAACTAAGTTAGTATAACTAAGTTAACTCCAATAAAAAAAAATTGACCTCATACATAATGAAATGGGTAGCTTTATCATTTCATAAGCAAAAAATTAGAGAAAATATATTAATTCAGGAAAACTTGGCTTATTAGGCAAATCGGGCCTTGTATAGTAGGCCGAGAAGTGCGTTCTGGCTATTAGGTACGACATATATATATATATATATATATATATATATATGTCGTACCTAGTAGCCAGAACGCACTTTTTGGACTACTATACAAGGCCCGATTTGCCTAATAAGCCAAGTTTTCCTGAATTAATATGTTTTCTCTAATTTTTTTCTTATGAAATGATAAAGCTACCCATTTCATTATGTATGAGGTCAATTTTTTTTTATTGGAGTTAAAATTAACGTATATATATGACCGAACCTAACCAACCCTACCTAACCTAACCTAACCTATCTTTATAGGTTAGGTTAGGTTAGGTAGCCAAAAAAGTTAGGTTAGGTTAGGTTAGGTAGGTTAGGTCGTCGAAAAACAATTAATTTATGAAAAGTTGGCTTATTAGGCAAATCGGGCCTTGCATAGTAGGCTGAGAAGTGCGTTCTGGCTACTAGGTACGACATATATATATATATATATATATATATATATATATATATATATATATATATATATATATATATATATATATATATATATATATATACAAACAAGCCTGAATGGTCCCCAGGAATATATGAGAATGAAAACTCACACCCCAGTCGTGACTCGAACCCATACTCCCAGGAGCAACGCAACTGGTAACTACAGGACGCCTTAATCTGCTTGACCATCACGACCGGACATAAGGAAGTCATAGCCGAAGCTATTTGAACCACTTCTCCGCTGGCACTCGGATGGTAATCTTGGGCATAGTATTTTATCAAATCACCTCATTCTTTGGGGCACACGTGAGGAACACAAATGCAAACAAGCCTGAATGGTCCCCAGGACTATATGCGAATGAAAGCTCACACCCCAGAAGTGACTCGAACCCATACTCTCAGGAGCACCGCAACTGGTAACTACAGGACGCCTTAATCCGCTTCATTCGCATATAGTCCTGGGGAACATTCAGGCTTGTTTACATTTGTGTTCCCTCACGTGTGCCCCAAAGAATGAGGTGATTTGATAAAATGCTATGCCCAAGATTACCATTCGAGTGCCGGCGGGGAAGTGGTTCAAATAGCTTCGGCTATCACTTCCTTATGTCCGGTCGTGATGGTCAAGCGGATTAATGCGTCCTGTAGTTACCAGTTGCGTTGCTCCTGGGAGTATGAGTTCGAGTCACTTCTGGGTTGTGAGTTTTCATTCGCATATAGTCCTGGAGACCATTCAGGCTGGTTTGCATTTGTGTTCCTCACGTGTGCCTCAAAGAATGAGGTGATTTGATAAAATGCTATGCCCAAGATTATCATCCGAGTGCCGGCGGGGAAGTGTTTCAAATAGCTTCGGCAATCACTTCCTTTTTGTCCGGTCATGATGGTCAAGCGGATTAAGGCGTCCCTGTACATACCAGTTGCGTTGCTCCTGGCAGTATGGGTTCGAGTCACTTCTGGGGTGTGAGTTTTCAGTTGTATATAGTCCTGGGGACCATTCAGGCTTGTTTGCATTTATGTTCCTCACGTGTGCCCCAAAGAATGAGGTGATTTGATAAAATGCTATGCCCAAGATTACCATCCGAGTGCCGGCGGGGAAGTGGTTCAAATAGCTTCGGCTATCACTTCCTTTTTGTCCGGTCGTGATGGTCAAGCAGATTAAGGCGTCCCTGTACATACCAGTTGCGTTTCTCCTGGCAGTATGGGTTCGTGTCATTTCTGGGGTGTGAGTTTTCAGTTGTATATAGTCCTGGGGACCATTCAGGCTTGTTTGCATTTGTGTTCCTCACGTGTTCCCCAAAGAATGAGGTGATTTGATAAAATGCTATGCCCAAGATTACCATCCGAGTGCCGGCGGGGAAGTGGTTCAAATAGCTTCGGCTATCACTTCCTTATGTCCGGTCGTGATGGTCAAGCGGATTAAGGCGTCCTGTAGTTACCAGTAGCGTTGCTCCTGGGAGTATGGGTTCGAGTCACTTCTGGGGTGTGAGTTTTCATTCGCATATAGTCCTGGGGACCATTCAGGCTTGTTTGCATTTGTGTTCCTCACGTGTGCCCCAAAGAATGAGGTGATTTGATAAAATGCTATGCCCAAGATTACCATTCGAGTGCCGGCGGGGAAGTGGTTCAAATAGCTTCGGCTATCACTTCCTTATGTCCGGTCGTGATGGTCAAGCGGATTACTGCGTCCTGTAGTTACCAGTTTCGTTGCTCCTGGGAGTATGGGTTCGAGTCACTTCTGGGTTGTGAGTTTTCATTCGCATATAGTCCTGGAGACCATTCAGGCTGGTTTGCATTTGTGTTCCTCACGTGTGCCTCAAAGAATGAGGTGATTTGATAAAATGCTATGCCCAAGATTATCATCCGAGTGCCGGCAGGAAGTGGTTCAAATAGCTTCGGCTATCACTTCCTTTTTGTCCGGTCGTGATGGTCAAGCGGATTAAGGCGTCCCTGTACATACCAGTTGCGTTGCTCCTGGCAGTATGGGTTCGAGTCACTTCTGGGGTGTGAGTTTTCAGTTGTATATAGTCCTGGGGACCATTCAGGCTTGTTTGCATTTATGTTCCTCACGTGTGCCCCAAAGAATGAGGTGATTTGATAAAATGCTATGCCCAAGATTACTGTAACACGGGGTAGGTTTCTCTCTCTACTTATCTACCTTCTACTCCCCCTCTACCCGTATTCTTACTTTTTATTCTCTACCAAGGGACTCCAAAACTTTTACCAAAGCCAACTCCACGCCACGTGGTCCTAAGACGATTGACCGACTTAGGATTCTACACCCAGTATGACGTGACCTAGGCTTTGAGCAAAACCCTAGAGTCGCCTCTACGCTGCCTCCACCAGACCAGTAACACAGAGCAATGATCGAGGTCTGGATCGATCACGCTAATTAATCAACCTTGGGGCTTGATCCCCACTATAACCGATGACCGTGGAAACTTAAGAGTGTGAACTTGATTACACGGGAATGATTCGATGTTAGAATCAATGTTAGAATCGGCGCCCAATCCAACTCTGCCTCGTGTGGACTACGTGACCAGGACAAGTATACACATAACCAAATGGAACCAATAAAAATGCAAATTATTAACTTAATTAATTTATTAAAAGAAAAAAACTAAAACAAAAATCTAAATATGTTCACTCCCTGTCACTTTAACACTCCCTACTTGACCTGAGTGGCAATGAAGACTATTCCTAAACATAACCATAGCAACTATACCTTGGGCAACCAGCTAAAGATGTTGGGCTGGTCTTGGGGAGAGGTAAGATGGTTGACCTCTTATCCCAGTTGCTCTCGTGTCCACACTGATCTGTCCTCGTCTGATCTAGCCCAGACTAGAACATTGTATCCTTCCGCATCGCTTACCCCAGTTACTTAGCAAGGTTTAAGTTATAACACTTAACCTCTGTTGTACTTAATTGATCCAGACTGGTTGAATTATTTTACTGAAATTAAATTACACAAGCATCTAACGGCAGAGCTGTTCCCGATCCCCAAAATGGTTAATTGAACTTTGAGAAATAGTAGACATGTCAACCCTGATGACCTATGACCGCCGGTCACTCCGCCTTACAAGTTAGATCTGATTCGTGACGTCACTGATGGTGACTTAAACTCAATAATTAGAATACTCTTGATATTGTACCCAGTACTATTATACAATACAATTTTAATGCAAAATGAATAAAGGCTAATTTCTCTAAATTACTGAATACTATAGGATGGTTCATTATACAAAACTATGAACAAAGATGCCCGCCATTTGTGACTCAGACCTGATAATTCCCAGGGGGAATGTGCGTTGTTGAGAGGTCAGGTCCCTACTCTAACTTCTGGAACCTTCTGGAATAATTCTTACAACAGCCTAGTTTGTTACAACCCCCCGCACAAGCACTTAGTAAACCTTGTTAATTTGTTAAAAATCACGAGGTTTAGTATCCAAACCCACAATTCAACTCATGCCACAAACAAAAGCTAACCTAACTAATAAAATTTGACAAATAATAGTCCAACATCATAATAAACATGTTCATATTTATAAATTTCTCAGCTGTCAACTGACAGCAATCCTCTAACATCAGGAAACATACATCCTATCCTTACTGACATAGCTAAATAACATGTCCCTACTCTACCATCGAAGACTAGCTATTAAACTCTCTTGGCTCTTCACTAGCCAAGTCCATGTGTCCTCTAGAGCCGGCCACACCGTGCGCAAACATAAACATTAAAGTTATATCATCAGACTGAACTTTCAGTCATCCGGGAGCGTACTACGGAACTATCAGGTACACATCCGTGTACTAACCACTCCCCATCAATGTCAACCTTGACATGTTAAGGAACACACCTAATGTTTATTACATGTATCTAAAAATATAAAAAAAAATTCCTATACTATATCACAGGTTTCAGCTGACTGTACAGCCAAGTGTTCTCACTCACTGTAAGAGTGTCAATCTTTATATTGGTCCGCCTCACCTGTGTTCAAACATTCTGCAAAAGTATCACAACATAATTTTCCATAACCGTTTGTTCAGGGCTTAAACAATGTCACAGGGGCTTCGATTTTGATTACTGACCAATTTATAGAGTAAAATTTTCATATATTATACCAGAATTATTTTAAATCTGTTTTTCAACATTTATAAAGTATTGATTCTAAATCTGTTTTTCAACATTTAAACAAAAGTGTCCAGATGTTCTTTACACAGATGTTCAGAGCCACTTTGTTGTTTGTATCAATTGTTCATATTGAGTAATCGAAAAAAAAAAAAAAATCGATGCTGCTGGATGCTGAATGTAGTCGCTGACGATGACGGTGTCGATCTTGCTTCTTCTCATGTGTAGACATCAATACCTGGTCCTCTTGTACTCCCATCCGGTACTCCTGAATGACGACAGAGTGTAGTAGAGCTGAGTGCCAAGTGACAGCTGTAGAATACTGTTACTTCGGCCATTAATCTTGCTCTCGACAGTCCACACGCCTTCATATCAATCACAGTTCACACGGCAGTCTTGATGTTAAACTTGACGTCGCAGATGACCACAGCAGAGCAGGACTGGATGTACCAACGGTGTCTCTTAGCAGGAGTGATGTTAGAGGGTCGTAGAGGCGGGTTGCTTGTTTGCAGAACAGGTGAATCTCGTCTTCCATCATTGCTCACGTCATCTCCGGCGTTTCTTGATGTCACCAGGTTACTAGGCCGTAAACACCAACTGTGTATACCCTCGTACCGCCGACTTTAGGCCAAAGGAGGCAATTTTGCGACCTTCTATTGGCGAGTCCCGGTACTCTGTAGGGAAACCGTGCCTTCCACCTGTGACCGCCTTACTTCTGCTTTCTTGTTACTTCAGATGACGTAATCATTAATCTTCCGGCGAAATTCTTGAGTACTGCTACGTGCTTTCCATTTCTTGACCTCTCCTCCAACACTGCTGGAATGGCTGCAGTCTTGATGACGCAGCAGGTGGGTAGTGGTGATCTCGAGACAGCTACCCTGGCGTTGTATGGCACCTCCGGTGACTGCTATAATGTGGACAGCTCGCTGGCCCTGACAACCTCATTAGTGACGTGAGGCGTCGGCCGGGTGACTCTTGGACAGTCACTTATCCCCAAAGTAACTGATGTATGGGTTACTGGGTCTGGTGGGGGGAGGGCTTTGTGTAACGTGCCTCCCCCCTCGGTCTTTACAGACAAGGGTTCACGTGTGGCTGGAACAACTGGGTCGGTGTACCAATCAGACCTGGGAACAGACAGACACAACACAGCGGAAGCATAGATATACTCTGGGTTTGGTGGAGGTGGAACCCCAGAGCACGGTAAAAGTTGCTACCTGAGTCAAGTATAGACATAGTACACCTCATTGCCTTTACAGGAAAATCTAATGAATACTAAATTATACTAACTAGGGAAGTTACTTTACTGTACAGCGCGAGATCTCGTCACCATAGGGTGGCGAGACTGCACCTGACTACTGATGAGCGATGACAGAGGGTCATCCTCATCTTCTGACTCGTCGGTGAAGCCATGAGTCAGCACTGCTGAGTCAGGAACTAGACCCGCTGAAGGCAGTTCTAATTCCTCTCTAGCATGATAATGTTTCAATTTATTCACATGAATTGTCCTTTCCACCTGGTCCTCGAATACTCCTTTTATAACAAGATTAACCGGCCCCGCCCTTTTAATTACTCTATATGGTCCTCGCCACCTCGGAGCTAGTTTCCTGCTCTGATTGGCGGGCGCAGCCTCATTCACTCTCAATGCGAGGCTTCCTTCCGTCAACTCAAGAGGGCGCACTTTCTTGTCATAAAAATGAGCGTACCGAGTCCGTGCCTTCTTGGACGCTTCAGCTGCAATATTCCATGCATTTCTCATTTTACCAAGGACCTCTGAAGGATAGTCCTCCCCGTATGCAACATTATGTCTGTTAAGCAGACCTGAGGGGAAATTGCATGAATTACCAGTAAACAAAATAAGTGGTTGGGTGTTAATTGATTGGTGGATGGCAGTATTCAAGGCGAACTGAACATAGGGTAGGTGTTCATCCCAGGTGTTTGCATCATGTTCAGCAAGGATTGCAAGCATATCCTTGACTGAACGATTAGTCCGTTCCGTCATTCCGTTTGCTTGTGGGTGGTAGGCCGTTGTAAAAGCCGAAGTTGTCTCTAAAATCTTACAAACTTCTCTAAATATATTCCCATTGAATTCTTGACCCCGGTCAGAGACTAAAACTTTAGGAGGTCCGAATACAGTAACGAACCTACGCAAGAACTCATCTGCAACCGTACGAGAATCCTTCTGAGGTAATGCAACTAGTGTAGTGTATCTAGACAGATGGTCAACTAGCACCAACACATATCTGTTACCTGAATGACTGTGGTGTAAATCAATCAGATCGGCCCCCACACGATCTAACGGTTCACGAATTTCAGGAAATTCCTGAAGTGGGGCTTGTACCTTAAGGGTACCTTTCCTCCTCTGGCAACGAGGGCACGACTTCACGAAATTGATTACCTCAGAAAGTAATCCTGGAAAATAAAATAGAGACTTTGCTTTTAAGTGCGTTTTAAAGATCCCCGGATGCCCTGCAATTTTTGAAGCATGCGCAAGCTTTAACGCTGATGACCGCAACGCGTCCGGAATAACTAGCTGAAATACTGCCCTATCATTCTGGCTATTAACATAATACAGGACGCCCTGTTTCATCTCAAAATCATAGGTAAATTCTTTTTCTTTTTCGGGTATTTTCCTCCTTCTAAATACTCAATAATTTCTTTCCATCTAGGCTCGCTCATCTGGTATTCTCTCATTTTATCTGATGGAATGGTTTCAATGTTTTCATTAATTTGAACTGCCGCTATATTTCTACTTAGCGTGTCTGGCACAACATGTGCTGGACCAGGCTTGTACAAGATCTGGAACGAGTGGGCCGAAAGTTCGTGAGACCAGCGTGACATTCGTGGGTATTTCGTTCGCTTTTTAAATATGTGTGTTAATGCTCGATGGTCTGTGTAGATTACAAAATGCCGCTGAAATAGGTAAGGCTCGAAATACCTAACTGATTCTACTACTGCCAGTGCCTCCCGATCCGTAGCTGAATAACGAACTTCAGGTCCTTTGACCTTCCTACTGAAATAGGCTACTGGATGGGGTAAATTATCTGCGTCTCGCTGAATTAAGCACCCGCCAATAGCAATACCGCTGGCGTCAGTGTGCACTTCCCACTCTTTCTCAAAATCAGGAATAGCCAATACCGGTGTCGTGATTAGTTGGTCTTTCAGTTTGCGATAGGCCTCGTCATGTTCAGATTTCCACACAAACTTCGCATTTTTCTTTGTCAGATCAGTCAGGGGTGCTGAAATGCCAGCGAAACCTTCAATATGACGACGAAAATATCCGGCCGCCCCCAAAAACCTACGCACGTCCTTTGCTGTCCTTGGAGTAGGCATGTCAGCAATGGCGCGGCAAGAATCTGGGTCAGGTCGGATACCGTCTGGGCACACCTGGAACCCCAGAAATTTGAATTTCTGAGCCGCCAGGGTGCACTTCTGAACATTCAGCCTGAAACCTGCCTGATCTAACAACTTCAAAGTCTCAGTCAAGTCCTGTAGGTGTTCCTCAAACGTGCTGGAGTATATCACAACATCATCCAGGTACGCTAAAGAATGCCTACCCAGTACCGGACTAAGAATGAAGTTGATGGCCCTCTGAAACGACGAAGGCGCTGTCTTCAAACCAAACGGCATCCTACGGAATTGATAAGTGTGCCTACCATCCGAGAATGCTGTTTTTTCCCTATCTTGTTCTGCCACCGGAATCGCCCAATACGCCGATTTTGCGTCAAGAGTAGAGAAATACTTAGCAGCACCAAATTGATCGATTATCTCCTGTATTCGGGGCAACTGATACACATCACCCTTAGTTAATTCGTTCACCTTCCGGTAGTCAACACAGAAACGATAACTACCGTCCGGTTTCCGAACTAGCACAACAGGAGAGAGCCATGGTGACGTACTAGGCTCTATCACGCCCTGTCTCAACATTTTCTGGCACTCCTCCCTGATAATGTTCTTTGCCTGTTCCGGCAACCTCCACTGTCTTGTGTACACAGGCAAATGGTCACCAGTTGGAATGGTGTGCTCGATCTTATCAAGGAGACCAATCTGGTCATCCTCTGTCGCAAACAATTTCGGGAATTTTCGTAAAACTCCTCTCAGTGCCTTCCTATCCGCCTGTGTAACATGTTGCAAATCAAGTGCTGAAATTAATTTTTCCACTTCCTCTACATTCTGTGCAACATTTCTCGTCTCGTATTGTACTTTGGATGGTGTTTTAGTGTTCAACATATTCAGTGCACTACATTGTGCAGTGACGGCTGGCGACTCAGCTGACTCATGGTGAAAGATTTCTGTGTCCTCCACCATGGTTCCCTGAAATACCCTATCACCTGCCCTGAAGCGAAAAGTCTTATGTGAAAGATTGACAACTGGAATGAGTGCACCTTTATCGAGCACTACAACTAAGTGATGAGGAATTAATAAACTATCACATCTCCCAGCCACCTGAAGGGTGGTACCTGGTTGTATGTGACGTCCCACGGCTACTTTAATAAATTTAACAGAATGTGGTGGGCAACTCTGTTTGGTCAATGCATGCAATGCGCATGACCTCTTAACTGTGTCTGGAAGAGACTTAAAAATCAATTTTGGATAGTGCGCATTATATTTCAGCTTCCTCTTAATTGAAGCTACAACTGGGGGATGGTCGATCATCTCCACTGGGTAGGAAGTCTGTCCCAACTGCAACCTGCAGTTCCTAGCCCCTTTTTGAGCAGACAAGGAATAATCAAATCGCGACAGAAAATCAGTTCCCATTAAGATGTGACCAGGAAAATCAAGGTTCTCTACGATCGTACATGTGTGAGGCTGCAATGCCCCATCAATCTCAAAATTAACTGTACCTTGACCTACGATCTCAATCTTTTCCCCATTGACTGCTGTTAATGTCTTTGCGCAACGTTGAAGACGTGCATACTTAAAATTGCTGAAGGCTGACTTTTTAATTACCGTTGCCTGGCTTCCAGTATCAACAAAAGCTGTCAATCTCACACCTTCCACTTTCACCTCAAAAGTAGGCCTACCATCACTAGGAGCCTGCTTTCATGCTTTCGTAGGAGTGACTTCGCAATCCCTCTGTATATGTCCGCGCTTCCCGCAGGAGTAACACCTACGCGGATCCCCGTTGTTACCCCGCGCAGGGTGGCTCGAACTTGCCGCTGAGGGCTGCTTCCTGCCTGATGAACCCGCGCCACAGTGACTCGGCTTGGCTCCCTCGCCTTTACTTACCGCCTCTACGTATGGCGACAACTGAGTGCCCGATGTCCCTGCGCGCGTCTGCCTGTCTAGGGCTGTGGCGGCCTGTTGGACTAGGTCTTTATATCTCGCACCCGCTCTCCCCGCAAGTAACAATGGCCCCATATCAGAAGGTAACGTTTTGCAGAACAATTGTTTAGCGAATTGCTCTGCCTGACTCGAATCTAACCCCAGTTCCTTAGTGAGGTCGTCAACCCTTCTCTTTAATATTGACCCGAAATCCTTGACAGTGCTCCGGTCATCCCTCTTAAGTGACTCGAGATAAAAGTACGCCTCATCCTCTGAAACCTTGTCTTTGAATCTGTCCCTAATCGCTTGGACAAACTGAGGCCAAGATGTCAGGTGCTGAAACTCTGTAAATCCCGCCAGTGGACCGGCTACGTCCACGCAAGCCCCCATAGCGAGAGTAATTTTCGATCTATCCTCTGGGACAGCCTCCAGCAATCTCACAAAGCCAGTCTTCCACCTGGCGGTTGCGTTCCACCTTAATAAGCGGCAACTCCCTACCTCTGAGTGTCGGCAGAGTCAACTTGGGAATCAGACTCACAAGTCCCTGTGTATGTGACGCGGAGCTACTGGCAGTGGGTGGGTCCTGGGGTTGGGAACTGGGTTGAGGTTGGGGTTTGGGCTGAGGTATGGTGTGGGTGGCCTCGGGTTGGGGTGTGGATGGAGGTTGGGGTTGAGGCTGAGGTATGGTGTGGGTGGCCTCGGGTTGGGGTGTGGATGGAGGTTGGGGTTGAGGTTTGGCATGGGTGGCCTCGGGTTGGGGTGTGGATGGAGGTTGAGGTGGGTATGGGGTGGCCTGGGGTTGGAATGGGTATGGGTTGGCCTGGGGTTGGAATGGGTATGGGCATGGGTATGGGGTGGCCTGGGGTTGGAATGGGTATGGAGTGGCCTGGGGTTGGGGGAAGGGTTGGTATGGGAACTGAGGATGGGGTTGGTATGGGAATTGAGGATGGGGTGGGTATGGGAATTGAGGATGGGGTTGGTATGGGAATTGAGGGTGAGGTTGGTATGGGAATTGAGGATGGGGTTGGTATGGGAATTGAGGATGGGGTTGGTATGGGTGGTGGGGTTGGGGTGGTTGTAGTGACGGATGAGGTGTACCTAGGTGTTGTGGTATTGGTGTTATGTTAGGTAGTTCCTGCTGTTGGTGTGGTTGTTCATTTTCCCGTTGAACGGGTTGCTGTTCTCTACCGAGCCAAGTGGGACGTCCTGCCATACTAACTGAGGCCCCCTGTCTGCCCTGCTGGCATGGCGTCGATGTTATTTGTGGGGGAACCCAAGACGGCTCTCCCCACTCATGGGACGACTCCTCGCAAGACTCCCCACTCATGTCAATAATAGTATCGCTACTGGGATGGAAAGATACCCTCGACTGCCCAGTCCCATGCAGAACCCGTGAACTCGTCGCTTCAGTCCCACTGACCCCACCTGTGGTGCCAGTTGAGCTACCTGAGCGGTCCCCAGTGGTGTCGGAAAAGGTGCTATCCTCTACACTTCCACTCCCACTGGACCCTACTGACTGGTCACTGTCTGGCTTAAACATTTTCTGAGGTTTCTGGTATGCCACGTCTCTTCTAAACTGCCCTTTAGTGCACCCTCGACCCGGACTCACTACAACCGTGATCTTACACAAATAATAAAAAAAAAAAATCACAACTCTTTTCCAAGAAACAACTACTAAATCCCCAAAGTAGGAAATACACCGATTTATCGAGAGAATCGCTGAAGTGAATCCAATGAATGAGTGTCTGCCCCGCACTCGTGTCTGACCGTGAAATATCCCGCAGTTCTATTGCTGAAACCTAAGTCCTTTACGTTAAAAAAATTAAAGAATCTAATTTATATAAAACAATTTAAATGATAACGCAACTAACGCGCAGCACTCGTGATGGATTAATAAAGAATATTTACTGTACTCGAATACTAAACACACTTGAAGTGAGCAGCGTGGCTACTGATGACTAATGGAGCGGGACCAGCTGTGCTAAAAAAAAAACTAAGTCCCGCGCTTTTTCGCTTAAATGCTGAAAAATCAAAATTTTTGTTCTGAAGGAAAATAACTAGTTTTACGTTAATAAACCGCTCTAGTGATTAATATAGACACCCAGGACCTATATATGCTTACCAAAAATTGAATTTTTATCAAAAACTGCGTTTTTACTCAATTGCTGGACTCTGCCAATTTTTCTGACTCCGAGGGAAAAAAATTTCTATCACCCCAAATATCACAAAACTCCTTTAATTCACAAAAATTTGGGTTTCTCGTTCCCAGATATAAATACGTTATTATTTACTACTGACGTTGTATGCACAACAATACTGACACTTCGGCGGTTTCAACACTCACTAATTCGAATTTTCGTCAAAATCCGAGATTTTCACCTCACATGGACTCTGACAAAATTACAACACGATTTTCTAGAAAAAATACTTTAAATTCGGCAAAAATGTAATTATCACTGTTTAATGTTTTACGAACAGAATTACGTCCCTTGCGCGCACTAGAGAGTAATACTGACCCTAGGATATACACAAAACATGAAAATTCGAATTTTCGCCAAAAAGTCAGATTCTAGTCCAAGCTGGACTTAGAAAATTTTCCACCTACGTTTCTACTGAAAACAGAATTCTAAGTCTAAAAACACAATTCTACCGTCTTACTGGTAAAAACTAGAAAATATCACTCGCATCGACTGGGGAATCCTAATGATACCCAGATCATATACGTGACCCACGAATACAAATTAATTACAGTTAACGACTTTCCGATGTTGACTTAGCCGAAAACTTATCCCAAAATACTTAGAAATATTCCACGGACAAATAACATTTACACGCAACTTACTATCCCTTAAACTCCTTCACTTATCTATCGTGACCGACATATAGCCCTAAGTCCAGAGGATTAACTACACTCTAGCAACAACGCCTCTGACTTAGACTAATACAACAGGGAATAACAAAACTTAATGTACGCACTTAGCCTAATATGCAAGAAAATGCTAAACACTTTGATAAAAAAATTTTTTTAACCGGGGATTGAATGTAAGGGAAAAAAAATTAATCTCTAGAACAACGAAAATAAACGGAAATTACTTTATAAATTGAAGTATACTTAATCCAAAAATGCACTCGACTTAATCTTATAATTGTTCCTACCGGCTCGCCGTACCACACCTAGCCTAGGGGCCTCGACCATCTAGGTTCCAACAGAGCGACACGCAGCTTTCAGCAACAATTAAGACTAGGGACGACTCAACCTCCACTAAGTGTGCGATCACTTAGTTGTTGAATCGCTGCTAGGTAGGTTACTAGTCCGTCCCTCGGAGGCCGCAACGCCCTTCACGGATTTCCGTTTTTCCTAGCGTTTTGGGTCGTCTAATAACGCCCTCGGACTATCTACTGGCGTCCCACAGATATATCTGCCCTGACAGCCCTCAAGGAACTGCTGTTGAGAGTATGGCGGCTCCCAACACCTCTGAATTAATTGCAATGGGTCGAGTATGGTACTCAAGTATGGTATGGTATATGGTTTTTCACATATAAGTTCATTCTTTATCATAGTAATAATAAAAATTACAATAGTAAAGAATCAGATCTACTAAGACTTGAAATTGAGAAACAAGAGCCCAAGGGAGTGAGAGCATGAAAGAAGAGCAAGGAGTAAGAGAGAGGGGGCGGAAGAAAATGGGACCAAAGAAGAGAGAATGAGAGAGAGAGTGTGGGCATGGGGGAACTAAGACTTGAATTTGAGAAAAAGAAAAATAAGAGAATGAGAGAGAGTGAGCGAAGGGGGAGAGAATGAGGACGATAGAGAGAAAAAGGGGGGATAGAAGGAGGGAGATAAAGAGAAAGGGAGATAGAAGGAGTAGGAGAAACAAAGTAAAAGAAGGAAAGAAGGTTAAGTGGGATGGTGGGTTTGGGTAAAAATATACAAAAAGAAGAAACAAAACTACATCTGAAAGGTTAGGAAAATGATAATATATTCAACAAATACATAAAAAAAAACACAATAAACTACATCTGAAAGGTTAGGTTAAAGGGTTGGGGAATAAGAACATATGATTGAACCTTAGAACCTACTAAATACACAAAGATTACAAGAGGTTAGGTTAAGGGGTTGGGGAATAAGAATAAATGATAACTAACATAATAAATACAACTTATGAGCAACTTGAGGAACTTTAACAAATAACACTTGAAATGCAAAAAATGTCCATTTGAGAAATTAACCCTTGAAATGAGTAAATGAATATGAGACGTTGATTGACGAAACACAAAAGACAAGCAGGAATAATTATGTAAGTTAGATCATGTCTGGCTGGACTAGATAAGTTAGGATACATCAGTTTGGGAATGTGAGAATAAGTTAGGTAAAGCAAGTTAGGTTACGTTAGGATAGGTAAGTTAGGTAAGATTGGTAATGTAAGGTAAGTTATGTTAGGATAGGTAAAGTTAGGCTATGAATGTTAAGCTAGGTAAGATAGGTAAAGTTATGTTAAATTATGTAAGTTAGGTTAAGCAGGTTAAGTTATGTACATTAGGTAAAGTTAGGTAAAATAGGTAATGTAAGGTAAGTTATGTTAGGATAGGTAAAGTTAGGTTATGAATGTTAAGTTAGGTAAGATAGGTAATGTAAGGTAAGTTATGTTAGGATAGGTAAAGTCAGGTTATGAAGGTTAAGTTAGGTAAGATAGGTAAAGTTAGGTAAGATAGGTAAGGTAAGGTAAGTTATGTTAGGATAGGTAAAGTTAGGTTATGAATGTTAAGTTAGGTAAGATAGGTAATGTAAGGTAAGTTATGTTAGGATAGGTAAAGTTAGGTTATGAATGATAAGTTAGGTAAGATAGGTAAAGTTAGGATAAATTATGTAAGTTAGGTTAAGCAGGTTAAGTTATGTACGTTAGGTAAAGTTAGGTAAGATAGGTAATGTAAGGTAAGTTATGTTAGGATAGGTAAAGTTAGGTTATGAATGTTAAGTTAGGTAAGATAGGTAAAGTTAGGTTAAATTATGTAAGTTAGGTTAAGCAGGTTAAGTTAGGTAATGTAGGTAAGTTAGGTTAAGCAGGATAAGTTAGGTAAGTTAAGTTAGGATAGGTAAAGTTAGGTTAAGCAGGTTAAGTTAGGTAAATGTAGGTAAGTTAGGTTAGGTAAGTTAGGTATGATAGGTAAGGTAAGTTATGTTAGGATAGGTAAAGTTAGGTAAGATAGGTAAGGTAAGTTATGTTAAGCAGGTTAAATTAGGTAAATGTAGGTAAGTTAGATTAAGCAGGTTAAGTTAGGTAAGATAGGTAAAGGGTAAAGTTAGGTAAGGTAAGGTATGTTAGGATAGGATAGGTAAAGTTAGGTTATGCAGGGTAAGTTAGGTAAGATAGGTAAAGGTAAGGTAAGTTAAGTTAGGATATGTAAAGTTAGGTAAGATAGGTAAGGTAAGGTAAGTTATGTTAGGATTGGTAAAGTTAGGTTATGCAGGTTAAATTAGGTAAGATAGGTAAAGTTAGGTAAGATAGGTAAGGTAAGGTAAGTTATGTTAGGATAGGTAAAGTTAGGTTGTGCAGGTTATGTAAGATAGGTAAAGGTAAGGTAAGTTAAGTTAGGATAGGTAAAGTTAGGTTATGCAGGATTAAGTTAGGTAAGATAGGTAAGGTAAGGTAAGTTAAGTTAGGATAGTTTAGAGAACAGTTTTAGGGTAAAGTGACTACGAAAATATATTTTAACAGAAGTGCAGGTTTGGTATGAAAAGCTGAACTAGTTACATTTTGGAGAGAAATTTTATGACTGAAGATGTCTTAAAGAATAACATGATGGAAGAAGGAGAGTTTCTTTGATGAACGAAGGTGTCTTAGAGAACAACTTTTGGAGAACGAAGGTGAATTAGAGATCACTTTGATGACTCTGAGAATAACTTTGATCAACGAATATGGATTGGAAAGTTTCTCTAATGAACGAAGGTGACTTAAAGATTAACTTTTATGATTTAGAGAACATCTTTGATGTCTTAGATAGCAACATTGATGTCTTAGAGAACAACTTTTGATGACTCTGAGAATAACTTTTATGTCTTAGAGAACAACTTTGATGAGCAAGATTAACTTTAGATGTCTCTGAGAATAACTTTTTATGTCTTAGAGAACAACTTAGATGAGCAAGATTAACTTTAGATGTCTCTGAGAATAACTTTTATAACATAGAAATTAACTTTAATGAACAAAAGTGAGTTACAGAATAACTTTGATGCCTTAGAGAACAACTTTGATGAGCAAGATTATCTTTAGATGTCTCTGAGAATAACTTTTATGAACGAAGATGTCTGAGATTAACTTTGACGTCTCTTGGAATAACTTTTGTGGACATGAGAATATCATTGGATAACTCTGAGATTAACTTTGATGTCTTTGAAACAACTTTGATGAACGAGAGTGAGTTAGAGATTACATTTGTTAACTCTGAGATCAACTTTGATGAACCAAAGTGAGTTAGAGATTACATTTGATAACTCTAAGATTAACTTTAGATGTCTCTGAGACAAACTTTTATTACATAGAAATTAACTTTAATGACCAAAAGTGAGTTAGAGAATACCTTTTGATGACTCCGAGAATAACTTTGATGAACAAAGATGTTTTGGAAAGTTTCTCTGCAGAACGAAGGTGACTCTGAGAATAACTTTTGTTAGCTCTTTGAATAACTTTGATGACTTTGAGAATGTCTTTTTGAGAACATGAGTAGTATTTGAATGTATCTTTGATGTATTGAAGAGTAACTTTGATGTCTCGAAGATATCTTGCAGATCAACTTTGATGACCGAGAATAACTTTTGTTGTTTTAGAGATTAATTTTGATAGCTCCGAGAATAACTTTTATGCCTCTGTGATTAACTTTAATGAACGAAGATGTCTTAGAAAGTTTCTCTGATGAACGAAAGGTTACTTAGAGAATAACATTTTGATGACTGAGATTAACTTTTTGATGACTGAGAATAACTTTATGCCTCTGAGATTAACTTTAATGAACGAAGATGTCTTAGAAAGTTTCTCTGATGAATGAAAGGCTACTTAGAGAATAGCATTTTGATGACTGAGATTAACTTTTTGATGACTCTGAGAATAACTTTGAGGATGCGAGTAAATTTTTGAGTGTTTGAGAGTGTCTTTTGGTATCTCGAAGAGTAACTTTGGTGTTACGGAGAGCACCTTTGACTATTTTTCTTACTTAACGACATATAATTTTTACGAAAGTGCTGAAAAAGTTACATTTGACTATTTTTCTTACTTAGCGGCATATAATTTTAGTTACGAAAGTGTTGAAAAAGTTACATTTGACTATTTTAGTTGAGGAAACACAAAGAAAAAAATATGACGACAGTGACTATTTTAGCGCTCCACAAAGTATAAATGTCAGTTAAGAACAGCGATGAAAGATATCTTTGACTATTTTTTCTTACTTGACAAAACATAATTTTAGTTAGGAACAATGATGATGAATATGACTTTTTCTGTTGATTGATGGATAATTTTAGTTATGACATGACAATGAAACATGAAGAACACGGTAATTTTCTGATGACTAGGGGAATAAGTGAAGTTATGAACAGTGTTGGAAAGATTCCTTTGACTATTTTTTTGGTTGAATGGATAATAAGTTTAGTTGAGAAAAGAGGAAAGTGACTATGTTTTAGTTGATTGGCGAAAGATTTTTAGTTAAGAAGTTACAAGAAAGGTTTGTCTTTGTAAATTTGGAACTGAATAAAGTGTAGATTTGTTTAAGAACGGGGTTGGTGGAACTATTAAGTTGACTACGAGAATTTCTTTGACATAGTTTTGCAAATAAAAACTTGGTGACTAAAATTGTTGAGGAAACTGTATTGCTGATGCTAATATTTGACAAAGAACTAGTTAGTGAATGGAAGAAACAAATTGGTTTAAAGAAACAAAGAACATAAAAAAATTGAGGTTATGTAGGGGAATGAACACAGTGAACATACGGTGAACACAGAAAACATGTAAAAAAAAGTTGATGAATAGAGTGAACATGCAGGGAATATGAACTTATAGAGAATATGAAGACATGATAAGGAACATAGGGAATACAAAGAATGATCACTGAACATGTGAAGAACAAGCTAAGAACATTGAGAACATGAATATTGAGTATAAAAGTTATACAGAGAACATATGATGTACATGAAAAACATGACAAAGAACATAGTGAACATACGGTGAACACAGAAAACATGTAAGAAAAAGTTGATGAATAGAGTGATCATGCAAGGAATAAGAACTTATAGAGAATATGAAGACATGATAAGGAACATAGGGAATACAAAGAATGAACACTGAACATGTGAAGAACAAGCTAAGAACATTGAACATGTGAAGAACAAGCTAAGAACATTGGGAACATGAATATTGAGTATAAAAGTTATACAGAGAACATATGATGTACATGAAAAACATGACAAAGAACATAGTGAATATACGGGGAAAACGGTTGAAAAAATTTGAACTGAGCATGCTGTGAACATTTGTAGAACATGGAATGAACACAGAAAACATGGAAAAAATGTGAAGAACACAGCTGAATATAGAGAAAATATGCAAATAAAGGGGGACAAGAGCTGGAGCTCAGTAACTGACTTGATCTTATTTACTACGTCTGAAATATGACTGTTTAAAATTTCAGGGGGATTGGACTGCTAGTAGCGAAAATGTGGTCTCTGTCAAATTTGAGTCTTTAATTGGACTCTGATTAATTTCGATCATGAACTGGACTCTGATGAAATTTGAGCTTAAAACTGTCTCTGACTAATTTTGCTCTCAAAGTAGACTCTGACGAATTTTGCTAGAAAACTGGACTCTGATGAATTTCGATCAAGAACTGGACTCTGATGAATTTTCACGGATTACAGGACACTGATGAAATTTGAGCTTAAAACTGTCTCTGACTAATTTTGCTCTCAAAGTAGACTCTGGCGAATTTCTGTTGATAATTGGACTCTGATGAAATATGAGCTTAAAACTGTCTCTGACTAATTTTGCTCTCAAAGTAGACTCTGGCGAATTTCTGTTGATAATTGGACTCTGATGAAATATGAGCTAAAAACTGTCTCTGACTAATTTTGCTCTCAAAGTAGACTCTGGCGAATTTCTGTTGATAATTGGACTCTGATGAAATATGAGCTAAAAACTGGGCTCTGTTCAATTTTGGTCTTTACAGGTGAAATAGCCGTAAATGGATATAAAACTAAATGTTATGGCTAAGTTGTCTGTTTTGCTTAACAAAACATCTAAGACAATATTCTCTGAAAATGGTCTTTTTACAAATTCGGTCATAAACATATAAATAAACTTCTATGATTATTTGAAACTCTGAAATATTTTCTTAAAACTGAACTCTGAAAAAATTAGAGTTTCTCCCATATGAACTTTAAACGAACTTGTATGAACTTATAACAAACTTCTAAAATCTGCGACTGACGAAATTTACCTGAAAACCTGGCTCACACGCGGGATATTGGAACCTGAAAACAATGGCTCATACAGACGAATTTTGTAAGTTGAAAACAGGCAAAATATGTCCGTAGAGTTCACCTGGAAATGCTGTGACACAAACACGATATTTTCTAAAAATTTTCTTTAAGATTTTCATACTTATTTTCATCATAAGAAACCTTAACAAACTTCTAAGATCTCGGAAATTATTTTTCTCATAAGAACTCCTTACTTCCAAATCTGTGACTGCCCAAATTTACCTGAAAACCATGGCAGTCCACACACGACATTTCTAAATTTACCTGAAAACCCTGGCTCCCACAGACGATATTTTTCCCTTTGGACCTGAAAATCATGGCTCCCACAGACGATATTTTTCCCTTTGGACCTGAAAATCATGGCTCCCACAGACGATTTTTTTTTCCCTTTGGACCTGAAAACCATGGCTATCACAGACGATATTTTTTCCCTTTGGACCTGAAAACCATGGCTCCCACAGACGATATTTGACCTGAAAAAAAATATCGTCTGTGAGGCGCCATCCCTACTACTAGCTGGTACTTATGATGGTTGTGGTGAGCTGGTACTTGTGGTGGTTGTGGTGAGCTGGTACTTGTGGTGGTTGTGGTGAGCTGGTACTTGTGGTGGAAGTGGTGAGCTGGTAGTGGTTATCTTGAGGTTATCTTGAGATGATTTCGGGGCTTTAGTGTACCCGCGGCCCGGTCCTCGACCAGGCCTCCACCCCAGGAAGCAGCCCGTGACAGCTGACTAATACCCAGGTACCTATTTACTGCTAGGTAACAGGGGCATTGAGGGTGAAAGAAACTTTGCCCATTTGTTTCTGCCTCGTGCGGGAATCGAACCCGCGCCACAGAATTACGAGTCCTGCGCGCTATCCACCAGGCTACGAGGAGGTGGTGAGCAGATTCTTGTGATAGTTGTGGTGAGCTGGTACTGTGGTGGTTGTGGGACATGTAGGCGTCATGGTGACCGAAGGTGTTGTCTGCCAGGGTGGCAGGAAGTGCTCCTGGAGGGTTGTGTAGGCGTCACATCGTTTTGTAATGTTTCACTTTACTCTACTCATTTCTCATTTACTTTATTCATTTACTTAATCCCTTACTATTTTACCGTGGTAATGGGTTTATATCTTTGTGTAACGTTTGTGTTCTGGAATGTGTTTAAGTGTATATTTACTTGTGTTGCTTGGCTGTTTTATGTTGTATTTATTTGTGGTGGTGGTTGTCGGACTTGTATTTATGGACTAATTTATGCAATAATGATTTATGAGACTTATATTTAGCCATTATACTAATTTCTTTATTGTTGTCTATATATTTCTTATTCAGTTGTCTTTATTCCCAAATTTGACAACAAAATTAATTTAATTGGACAAAGCTTATTGTCAATTATTTAAACTTTTGACTTCTCAAGTTCTTGTTCTTGTTACTGATTATTGTAATTTTGACTCTTGTAGTTATACAGTAAACTGTAAATATTATCTTGTTTATATAACATTTTGGTGTATACATTTGCAGTATGGAGTGACCAGCCCCAGGGACCAGGTGGTGACCAGCCCCAGGGACCAGGTGGTGATCCGTGACCAGCACCAGGGACCAGGTGGTAACCAGCCCCAGGGACCAGGTGGTGATCCGTGACCAGCACCAGGGACCAGGAGGTGACCCGTGACCAGCCCCAGGGACCAACTGAGGCCGGACCTAATTATCCTCAGTTAATTAACCAACTTATTCCTCCAGTGATTGTAATGTTAAACAATAAAACTCAATACAATAATTTTTTCCTCTCTTGGAGGAAATACTTGATGTGTTGAGGCTAACACTTAGTAAAATTAATATCAGTATCATATGTGCTTTATTCCATATGTTTATGTATTGATTATTTGCTTACGATCCCTGAGATCATGACTCCTAGATATTTCTCCAATAAATATTGCACATTTTCCATATAGTCCAGGAGATATATGGGAACTATAGTATTATTATTACTAAGCTTAAATCCCAACATTTTACAGCATTTTACTTCATTTTAACATTTTACTTCCTCGCTAGTAACTACTAAACTAATTAACTACTAAACTAGTGAACTACTAAACTAGTCCTTTCGACCATCAATGATTTGTTCTGCTGAATGCATAGTTGAGTTTCTTTAGAAAAATACAGAGATGAAGAATTTATTTGAAATACGTCACATTTCTCTTTCATTCTCAGTTACCTGACCTGCCTCAGATATAATTTGTGCTGTCCTTACCTTAATCTTTGTTGAATATATCAGAAAAAATGTTTTAGAAATTGTCATTGCCTGGTCTGCTTTACTCACTTCATAATTTCTTGATGCTTTCATTATTTCTTTAACATTTCTAGCTAGTTTGGGATATTGTTGTTCAAGATATTGTCAATATTGGGATATTGTCATTCTCAGGCCTTTGATCATAGTTTTTCCTACAGATAAGGTTTTTAATCACATGATTATCCATTTGGGTTCATTGTTATTTGACCTAACCAATCTAGATGGTATACTACATCTTTGACCTTTATTAAGCATGTTTTAAATTCTTTTAGAATATATTTAGAATTTTAATTGTTTTTTGTTAAACCCTTTCACCCATCTTCTAGAGGTTATCTTGAGATCATTTCGGGGCTTAGCGTCCCCGCGGCCCAGTCCTCGACCAGGCCTCCTTTTTGTTACACACCCCCAAATAAGCAGCTCATAGCAGCTGTCTAACTCCCAGGTACCTATTTACTTCTAGGTAACAGGGGCAACAGGGTGAAATAAACTTTTTGCCCATTTGTCTCCGCCCCCACCGGGGATCGAACCCGGAATCTCAGGAATACGAATCCGAAGCGCTGTCCACTCAGCTGATAGGCGCCCAAGATAATACCTCAGTCACGTTGATCTTTACTCTTCACCTTTCACCCATGTTAATACTTCACCCATGTTGACCTTTACTCTTCACGTTGTCAGATAATATACATTAAGATATTTTAACTTCTCGACGGTGCTTCATAGTCTTCCCGGCTTGGCGCTTTGTTCTGATAATTACTGACATCTTAAGATCTCGCCATGTGTGAGAGAACCTTTTCCTGGAAGCAACTGTTGTCCCTCGCTGCTCACGTGCAAGTAACCTCATGGCCATTCTTCAGTATGGCGACTATGAAATGCATAATCTAAATGGGGCCTAACAAGAGAGACATAATGATGAAGAACAATATATCTTGTTAGTTTGTTTTGTTGTCTTAGGCCTATCTACCTCTGGAGGGTTATTAAGGCCACACAAGTGCTCGCTGACCAAACAGCGAGAATACTTTATGTCAGCACAACTGTAAACAATGGTTACAACCAAGAATGCAAAGGTTGTCCAATATGTAAATAAATCTGACTGGTCAAAATGTTGATTGAGGCTCCTCAAGGATCCATCTTGGGCCCAACCCATTTTATGATATACATCAATGACATCAATGAGATTGTTACAAAACATCAAGTTTGCACATGACACTAAGATTTATGCTAAGGTAGGAAGTGTTTATATTAAGGTAGGAAGTTAGGTCCACCCTAGCTGCCCTACACACCAGTGACCATAGTCAACAGCTCTATATATGGACCCCAAAACATCCTGTGGGCGGTAGTGGACCCCATACCCATCCTATGGGCGGTAGTGGACTCCATACCCATCCTGTAGACGGTAGTGGACCCCTGTTACGGCCACTGTGGGTTGTAACCGGGTTCTTGATGGATGAACTTAAGTGATAGTATCCAACCCCAAGTCGGTAATGGCTTTCAAGGAGTTGGCTAGGTAAGGTAATGCAACAAAAAAGGGGAGAGATTAACACAACACTGATTCCTTTATCAATATACTCATCACCTTAAATAGAAACAAAATATGAAATATTACTACACTTAGATGTATATACAGATGTCGCTCTCACATAGGACACCGAGCACTCAACGACACTAACACAATGCAGCCTTCGACGATCTTCGTGTTTCCCCGACACAGTACCGTTCCCGACCTGGCCGGACACAGTACTGGGAAACACTGACGCATCTACCTTTGACGTGGGCTAGCCTACCGGCAGTCTCACGAGGTGCCTCTCTGCCCACAACCACTCTCCATCCAAGTGCTGGCAGAGTACCTCAGCCACACGCTGAGTGGGGTCACAAACCAATACAGTGGTAGCGATCCCCTGGCAGCAGTCTCTAGCGACCAGCTAGCAGCACTACTTAAGAGGCACCTCCCTGTCGCCAGTCTCTCCCCTAAGCCAGTCCCGAAGGTTCGCCGATCTTTTCGACACTTAAGCACTTGCAGCTACCACACTGCTTCATCGGCGGCGGCTTACTTGGTCGTTTCCAGCACCATGTAGGGAGACTGTACTCACCTAGTTGTGCTTGCGGGGGGTTGAACTCTGGCTCTTTGGTCCCGCCTCTCAACCGTCAATCAACTGTGGACTGCCCAAGATGAACTGCCTTCTCCAGTACCGCTGCCCCCAGGCGTCACCTCTGTGGACAAAAACGTCATCAATGATCTTATGTCATCAAAAACGTCATCAATGATCTTATGTCATCAAAAACGTCATCAATGATCAATTTAGCCATTTGATAGCCACCACAAGATGCCATTGTCCACATTATGTACTATTCCGGGGCAGTTCGGGTGCAGACTCCTAGATGGCGCTGGAACTGCCACTCTACCCGCTGACAAGGGTGACGAGTACGTAACAGTGGGGCTAGAGAGCAAACTCACAGATGGTGCTGACGTTGCTACTCCATACTCCGACGTTGTAGTCGGATTCGTAACAACCCCATACCCATCCTGTGGACGGTAGTGGACCCCATACCCATCATGTGGACGGTAGTGAACCCCATACCCATCCTCTGGGCGGTAGTGGACCCCATACCCATCCAGTGAACGGTAGTGGACCCCATGCCCATCTTTTGGGCGGTAGTGGACCCCGTACTCATCCTGGGGCGGTCGTGGACCCCATACTCTTCCTATGGGTGGAAGTGAACCCCATACTAATCCTTTGAGCGGTAGTGGACCCAATACCCATCCTATAGGCGGTAGTGGATCCCATACCCATCCTGTGGGCGGCAGTTGACCTCATACCCATCCTGTGGGCGGTAGTGGACCCCATACCCATCCTGTGGGTGGTAGTGGATCCCATACCCATCCTCTGGGCGGTAGTTGACCTCATACCCATCCTGTGAGCGGTAGTGGACCCCATACTCATCAAGTGGGCCATAGTGGACCCCCATACCCACCCAACAGGCGGCATTGGACTCAATACTTGTCCCTTTGGGCGGCAGTAGACCCCAATACCCACCCAACAGGCGGCATTGGACCAAATACTTGTCCCTTTGGGCGGTTGGAAATCCCCCATAAAAATCGTGTGACTTACTGTGGACCCAATAGCAATTCTGTTGCAGCAGTGTACCCCATAGACATTCTAACGTCATATCGTTTTCTGTGTACATTCGCGCACAACATTCTCTATATAATTTTAAAGCATCAACTATTGTATATAATATTGTTTGGCGCCCGCATCATTATTATATGTAATAATTTATTAACTTATTATTATAATTTACAGAGGAGCACCAAGATTTCTTCTGAGTGCTAACCTTTAACAGGATGCACTGTAGAATAGTGGTTTAAATTATGGATGAAAACATTAGTTGACTCAGAATGGAGACATTATAACTTTTCTTTAACTATTTCCATTTAGTAAAGAGAGCATTCAGCTGTCAACAGCTACCATCATCGCTGACGTCTTCACTAACATCTTTATTATTAAGCCTTAAAATCATCCAAAATACTGAAATAAGGACCCAAAGGTGGTAGCTATGTATACCACAGGTGAACTATGAATATATAATGAATGGATTAATCTTACATATGTGGTGTATAAGGTTCTGAATGATTCCTTACACAGATTCCTGAAGGCTGTTGTGATGTTAGCCAACCTTGCATATGCCTCCGGTCTTATTCTTGTTATGTGGGCTTCAGGAGACATGTTTGGTGTGATATCAACTCCTAGATCTTTCTCTCTGTCCGTTTCATGAAGGACTTTTTCTCCCATTCGGTATCTTGTGTCTGATCTCCTGTTCCCACTGCCTAGTTTCATTACCTTACATTTACTTGGGTTGAACTTTAGTAGCCATTTGTTTGACCATTCATTCAGGATGTCTAGGTCATCTTGTAGCCTCCTACTATCTTCGTCTGTCTTAATCCTCCTCATAATCTTTGCATCATCAGCAAACAGTGAGAGGAACGATTCTATACCCTCTGGGAGATCATTTACATAGATCAGAAACAGTATAAGGCAAGGACTGAACCCTGTGGGACTCCACTGGTGACGCCTCGCCAATCTGAGACCTCACCCCTCACAGTGACTCACTATTTTCTGTTGCTTAGGTAATCTCTCATCCAGTGGAGTACCTTCTCTTTCACTCCCGCCTGCATCTCCAGCTTGTGCACTAGTCTCTTATGTGGTGCTGTGTCAAAGGCTTTCAGGCAATCCAAAAATATGCATTCTGCCCATCCCTCTCTATCTTGCCTGATTTGTGTTGCTTTGTCGTAGAATTTCATTAATCCTGTGAGGCAGGACTTGCCATCCCTGAACCCATGCTGCTGTTCTGTTACAAAGTTCTTTCGTTCCAGATGTTCCACAAGTTTTTTCGCACAATCTTCTCCATCATCTTGCATGGTATGAAAGTTAGGGACACTGGCCAGTAGTTCAGTGCCTCCTACCTATCACCCTTCTTGTATATTGGGACTACATTGGCCATCTTCCACATTCATGGCAGTTCACCTATTACCGGTGATTTGTTGTACACAATGGAGAGTGGCAGGCACAGAGCTTATGCTACTTCCTTTAGTATCCATAGTGAGATTCAATCCGAGCCTATAGCCTTTGTCACATCCAATTCTAGCAGATGCTCCCTCACCTTCCCCCTGGTGGTCACAAACTCCTCTAGTGGCGTCTGGTTTGATATTCCCCTCTTATCTCTAGGACTTCTCCTTGCTGTACTGTAAAGACCTCCGGGAATTTCTTATTGAGTTCTTTGCCCACCTCCTTGTCGTTTGTAGTGAATCTGTCTGCCCCTATCCTCAATTTCATTACCTGTTCCTTCACAGTTGTTTTTCTCCTGATGTGACTGTGCAGCGATTTAGGTTGAGTCTTCACCTTGCGTGCTATTCATTTTCATATTGTCTCTCTGTCTCTCTTCTCACCCTGACGTACTCATTCCTGTCACTGTGGTATCTTTCTCTGCTCTCTATTGTCCTGGTATTTCTATAGCTTCTCCATGCCCTTTTACTTCGTTGCTTCGCTATCTTACATCTCTGATTAAACCATGGGTTTCTTGTCTCCATTTCATTTTTTTCCTTTTGGACTGGGATGAACTTCTCTGCTGCCTCCTTACACTTCTGCATGATGTAGTCCATCATGTCTTGGGCCGTCATTCCTCTGTGCTCTGTTCCCCAAGCTACATCTGTTAGAAATTTTCTTCTCCTCATAGTTTCCCTTCCAGAACGCCGGCCTTTTGTGTTCTGAGCCTTTCCTTGAGTATCTTTACCCTACTTCGACCAGGTACTCAAACATCAGTACACTGTGATCACTCATTCCCACTCGGGCTTCGTAACCAATTTTCCTTATGTCGGAGTCGTTCAGAATGAATACTAGGTCGAGTCTGGCTGGTTCATCGTTGCCTCTCATTCTTGTAGCATCCCTAACGTGCTGACTTAAAAAGTTCCTGGTCGCCACTTCCAGTAGTTTAGCTCTCCATCTTTCCTCACCTCCATGTGGTTTCTTGTTTTCCCAGTCTATCCTTTCGTGATTAAAGTCCCCCATGATGAGCAGGTGGGATCGGTTTCTACTGGCGGCAGCAGTTGCTCTCTCAATTATGGTGTTAACCACTTTGTTGTTCCTGTCATACTCTTGCCTGGGTCTTCTGTCATTTGGTGGTGGGTTTTATATCACTGCTTCTACTATTCTTGGTCCTCCCATCGTCATGGTGGACTGTACCATGAAGTCTATGAACCCCTCGCAGCCAGAAATAGTAATTTCCTCGAAACTCCATTCCTTTCTCATCAGTAGGGCCACTCCACCACCTCCCCTATCTTCCCTCTCTCTCCTTATTACAGTGTACTCCTGGGGAAACACGACATTCGATATTATTCCTGAGAGTTTTGTTTCAGTGAGGCCAAATACATCCGGGTTTGCTTCTTGTGTACATTCCCTAAGTTCACTTGCCTTGTTTGTGATCCCATCTATGTTCGAGTACATTACCTTAAAGCTGACTCTCTTCTGTCCATTCTCAGTTTCTGTCGATTCCACTGGAGTGGGGGGGGGCAAGGGGTGTCTTAGGGGGGAGGGCCTGGGAAGGGGGACCTGAGGTGCGAAGGGATTTGGAGGCTCTGGTACATAGGGGGCAGGCATGGTCTGTGGTGGTGTGGCTGAGAGGGTCTGGTGTTGGGGGTCACTTAGGGCATGGGACCGGGGAGCAGAGGGGGCTTGTGGTGGAGGGAGAGGGAGGTCATGGGCTGGGGTTGTAGGGGAGTTTGGGGTGGGACGGCAGGGAGAACAGTGGTTAGGGAGGGAGCTTGTGAGATGGTTAACAGAGTATTATCAGATGCTGGGGGATAAGGGAAGGGGGGGTCAAGGAAAGGGGTGACAGGGAGGGTATGGGTTGAGAGGGGTGGTGGGGCAGGGAGGATATTGGGTGAGGGAGGAGGGGGCCAAGAAGGGAATGGGGTGAGGGAAGAGCGGGGCCCAGGAGGGTATGGAGTGTTCGGGAGGGAATGGGGTGAGAGGGGATAGGGAACAGCGAGGATAGGGAGTGATGGGGAAGGGGGGTACAGGGAGGGAAGGACTTGGAGGGGAACGGGAGAGGGGGAGGGAGGGTTGACTGAGCCTTGGGATGAGGGCAGGGAGGGTTCAGTGTAGGTGGGGATTTCTATGTGGAGGAAGATACGGGTGTTGTTCTCTCCTCTGGGGTTGCTGGGGCGCTGGTTGGGATTATTCCACTATCCTCTGGGGCTGCTGAGTTGGGGTCTGTTGCTCCCTGGTTCTGTCCTCTCCCCCTGTGTTTTCTCCTCGCTTCTGCTGCCTTTACTCTCCCTTCCTTTGTCATGTCCCTCTGGAGGAATACTTTCCTGTAACCTCCCACATGGTACAGAAGGCTCTTCCTTGCTAGAATTTCTTCCTTTACGTGCTCGTTTGTAAACATTATCTTCATCAGACGATCTCTGTCCTTGTTGTACCAGCCTACCCTGAACACCTTCTCTATGCATGGTCCAGCCCCTTCCACCTGCAACCTCTGTTGTATCCCGTGCACTGCCTCATTGTCTTTACTAATCCACTCCATCTTATTGGAGCCTTGCTGTTCTTTAATGTCTGTTACTACCACTGATCGTTTCCTCTAAAGCAGTTGACTAGTGCACCTTGCCGCTTCCTATGAGGCAGCTGCTTTCATGGCTGCCTCCCTCTCTGTGGCCATTACATCTGGACTCTTTTTAAGTATCTCAGCAAATGATGCTTGTACAGTGGCAGTCTCTTCCACTGATACATTTCCATCTTCTCTTGGTATGGTGTTTGGAGCTGAGTCGGAGTATTGTTTTCCTTGAGCCTTCTTATCTCCTCATTTGCTGCTAATAGCTCTTTATGCAGGATGCTACCTTGGCTACCTTGAGGTGCTTCCGGGGCTTAGTGTCCCCGCGGCCCGGTCGTCGACCAGGCCTCCTGGTTGCTGGACTGATCAACCAGGCTGTTAGACGCGGCTGCTCGCAGCCTGACGTATGAGTCACAGCCTGGTTGATCAGGTATCCTTTGGAGGTGCTTATCCAGTTCTCTCTTGAACACTGTGAGGGGTTTGCCAGTTATGCCCCTTATGTGTAGTGGAAGCGTGTTGAACAGTCTCGGGCCTCTGATGTTGATAGAGTTCTCTCTCAGAGTACCTGTTGCACCTCTGCTTTTCAACGGGGGTATTCTGCACATCCTGCCATGTCTTCTGGTCTCATGTGGTGTTATTTCTGTGTGCAGGTTTGGGACCAGCCCCTCAATTATTTTCCACGTGTAAATTATTATGTATCTCTCCCGCCTGCGCTCAAGGGAGTACAGATTTAGGCTCTTTAGTCGGTCCCAGTAATTTAGATGTTTTACTGAGTGGATTCTAGCAGTAAAGGATCTCTGCACGCTCTCTAGGTCAGCAATTTCTCCAGCTTTGAAAGGGGCTGTCATTGTGCAGCAGTACTCCACTCTAGATAGCACAAGCGTTTTGAAAAGTATCATCATCGGTATAGCATCTCTAGTGTGAAAAGTTCTTGTTATCCAACCTGTCATTTTTCTTGCAGTTGTGACGGCTACTTTATTGTGTTCTTTAAAGGTAAGGTCTTCCGACATGAGTACACCCAGGTCCTTTACATTGCCTTTTCGTTCTATGTTATGATTTGCCTGCGTTTTGTACATGGTTTCTGTTTTTATATTTTCAATTTTTCCGTAGCGCATGAGCTGAAACTTATCCTCGTTGAATACCATATTATTTTCTGTAGCCCATAGAAAGACCTGATCTACATCTGATTGGAGGTTTGCCGTGTCCTCTATGTTGCCAACTCTCATGAAAATCCTAGTGTCATCTGCAAAGGATGATACAGTGCTATAGGTTGTGTTCTGGTCTATGTCCGATATGAGGATGAGAAAAAGTACTGGAGCAAGCACAGTACCCTGGGGGACTGAGCTCTTCACGGTTGATGGGCTGGATTTTATTTTGTTGACTATTACACATTGGGTTCTGTCAGTCAGGAAATTGTAGATCCATCTGCCTATTTTCCCTGTAATTCCTTTTGAACGCATTTTATGTGCAATAACACCATGGTCACATTTATCAAAAGCTTTTGCGAAATCTGTGTAAATTACATCAGCGTTTTGTTTGTCTTCCATAGCATCTAATGCCATATCATAGTGGTCCAGCAACTGCGACTGGCAAGAGCGCCCTGTTCTGAAACCATGTTGTCCGGGGTTATGGAGATGCTGTGATTCCATGTATTTTGTGATCTTACTTCTTAGCACTCTCTCAAAAATTTTTATGATGTGCGATGTTAGTGCTATCGGTCTGTAATTTTTTGCCTCTGCCTTATTTCCTCCTTTATGGAGTGGTGCTATCTCTGCTGTTTTTAGTATGTCAGGGATAACGCCAGTATCTAGGCTTTGTCTCCACAGAATGTGAAGGGCCTGCGATAGTGGTTTTTTACAGTTCTTGATGAATATGGAGTTCCAAGAATCCGGGCCTGGTGCAGAGTGCATAGGCATACTGTTTATGGCTTCTTCAAAATCTAGTGCGGATAGGGCGACGTCTGATATGTGATTTGATGTTGGTATCATATCCATGAAAAATTCATTTGGGTTATCAATCTTTAGTGCATTTAATGGCTCACTGAAAACAGAGTCGTACTGCTTCCTCAGTAACTCGCTGATTTCTTTGTTGTCATCTGTGAAAGTTCCATCTCCCTTTCGCAGGGGCCCGATACTAGATGTGGTTTTTGATCTTGATTTTGCATAGGAGAAAAAATATTTCGGATTTCTCTCTATTTCACTGATGGCCTTTTGCTCTCTTTGCCTCTCCTGGGTTTTGTATGATTCTTGTAGCTTGAGTTCAATTGTTTCTATTTCTCTACCTAACCTTCTTCGCCGTTCTTGAGATAGGGTGCGACTCTCAAGTTGTTCCGCGATTCGTTTTCTTCGCCTATATAGGGAACGACGTTCCCGTTCCAATCTGCATCTCTTTCTCTTTTTTCTTAGGGGTATGCGGTTTGAACATATTTCTAGTGCTACTGAGCTTATTTTTTCCAGGCACTGGTTCAGGTTTGCATTTCCTAGCTGTTCTTCCCAGTTGCTGATTGCATCTCTCATTTCTTTCTTCTCCTTGCTGATACAATCCCAAGCTTGGTCAAACATCTCATTCATTTGGACTCACTCACTTTTCCCTGTGTGTGTGTGTTTACTAGTTGTGTTTGCTAGTTGTGTTTTTACGGGGGTTGAGCTTTGCTCTTTCGGCCCGCCTCTCAACTGTCAATCAACTGTTTACTAACTACTTTTTTTTTCTTTTTTTTTTCCACACCACACACAAACACCACACACACACACACACACTGTGTGTGTGTGTGTGTGTACTCACCTAGTTGTGCATGCGGGGGTTGAGCTCTGGTTCTTTGGTCCCGCCTTTCAACCATCAATCAACAGGTGTACAGGTTCCTGAGCCTATTGGGCTCTACCATATCTACACTTGAAACTGTGTATGGAGTCAGCCTCCACCACATCACTTCCTAATGCAATCCATTTTCAACCACTCTGACACTAAAAAAGTTCTTTCTAATATCTCTGTGGCTCATTTGGGCACTCAGTTTCCACCTGTGTCCCCTAGTGCGTGTGCCCCTTGTGTTAAATAGCCTGTCTTTATCAACCCTGTCGATTCCCTTGAGAATCTTGAATGTGGTGATCATGTCCCCCCTAACTCTTCTGTCTTCCAACGAAGTGAGGTTTAATTCCCGTAGTCTCTCCTCGTAGCTCATACCTCTCAGCTCGGGTACTAGTCTGGTGGCAAACCTTTGAACCTTTTCCAGTTTAGTCTTATGCTTGACTAGATATGGACTCCATGCTGGTGCCGCATACTCCAGGATTGGTCTGACATATGTGGTATATAATGTGTTGAAAGATTCCTTACACAAGTTTCTAAAGGCCGTTCTTATGTTAGCCAACCTGGCATATGCTGCTGATGGTATCCTCTTGATATGAGCTTCAGGGGACAGGTCTGGAGTGATATCAACCCCCAAGTCTTTCTCTCTCTCTGACTCTTGAAGTATTTCATCTCCCAAATGATACCTTGTATCTGGTCTCCTGCTTCCTACCCCTATCTTCATTACATTACATTTGCTTGGGTTAAACTCTAACAGCCATTTGTTCGACCATTCCTGCAGCTTGTCCAGGTCTTCTTGAAGCCTCAAGCTGTCCACCTCTGTCTTAATCCTTCTCATAATTTTGGCGTCGTCTGCAAACATTGAGAGGAATGAGTCTATACCCTCTGGGAGATAATTTACGTATATCAGAAACAGGATAGGCCCAAGTACAGAGCCCTGTGGGACTCCACTGGTGATTTCACGCCATTCTGAGGTCTCATCCCTCAATGTAACTCTCTGCTTCCTATTGCTTAGGTACTCTCTTATCCACCGGAGCGCCCTACCAGTTACTCCTGCCTGTTTCTCCAGCTTATGCATCAACCTTTAATGGGGTACTGTGTCAAAGGCTTTCCTACAGTCCAAAAAAAATGCAGTCCGCCCATCCTTCTCTTTCTTGCTTAATCTTTGTCACCTGATCGTAGAATTCTATCAAGCCTGTAAGGCAAGATTTACCCTCCCTGACCCCATGTTGATGGGTTGTCACGAAGTCTCTTCTCTCCAGATGTGTTACTAGGTTTTTTCTCACAATCTTCTCCGTCACCTTGCATGGTATACAAGTTAAGAACACTGGCCTGTAGTTCACTGCCTCTTGTCTGTCACCCTTTTTATATACTGTATTTTTGTACTACATTAGCAGTCTTCATATTTCTGGTAGGTCTCCCGTTTCCAGTGACCTACTATACACTATGGAGAGTGGCAAGCAAAGTGCTCCTGCACACTATTTCAATACCCATGGTGAGATTCTGTCCGGCCCAACAGCTTTTCTCACATCCAGCTCCAATAGGTGCTTCTTGACCTCATCTCTTGTAATTTCGAACCTATCCAAGGTCACCTGAGGCCGGATTCAGGAAGGTACTTACGAAGGTTTTTCCTCTTAGCTACGAATGTTTTCCTTCTTAGCGCCTTCGTGGCGGCTACGGCGGTATTCAGGTAGCTACACTAACTGGAAAAACCTTTGTAAGTTTATTCCTGGATCTAAGTGTGGTTTCGACCACTCGTAGCTTTACGTAAACTGGATATAACTCAATTTTTCTCTACTACATAACACTCGGATCGATTTTAAGATTTTGGAACATAAGCAAAAGATTATAAAAATTGAATCTAGTGAAGAGAAGTCCTTCGTGTTAGTTATATATGCATTCTCTGCTTGAAACTTAAAGTAAATATGTCTTTTATGATAGTAGAATTAGTTTTATAATAGCAAGATATTATACCCGTAGTTATTAAGTAAATAAACACAGGTGAACATGAAATATGAGAGAAGGTGATGAGCCCTGCCTGATGGGATCATTTACTATCACCAAATGCCCCTGTTCACCTAGTAGTAAGGGTGTACCTTAGCTATACATACCCATTTCTAATTTATTTAGTTTGGTTTTATTTTGAAATTAAATCTGGGTGAGACATAAAATAAAAATATGCTGCTCAAATGATGTTAGGTAAGGAGAAGGGTAAAAATGTCAAAAACTTTATTCATTGAATACTTAAACCTATAATTATGACTATATAGATTATTAAAAAAGAGAGAGGGAAGTAGGGGTCCAAGACCTCTTCCTGTTATACAATTTGGGTGTGAAACAAGTAATTATCAAAAGAAGGCCCCATGCCGGGAAGGCTATGTAGCAGTAAGGCAGTGAGGTGAGGCAGCTACTTATTTGAGAAATGCTTATTTTATTTACCTTATAAGCTGAGGCAACTTATTTTATTTGAGGAATACTCAGCTGATTCCTCTACATTTAGCATGGAACAAATTTGTGTCCAAGACCTCTTCCTGTTACACAATTTGGATGTGTGTAACCAAACTAGAAGTGCTCTACAAATCAAGGGACCCAGAATGTGGAACGACCTCCCGAGTCATGTCAAAGTCTGTACCTCTCTCAACCAGTTTAAGAGTTAAACTAAGTACTGCCTAATTAACTCCATGCAACCTAACTTACCTCCTAAATGTCAACCCATGTCTTGCTATTTTTTAAACAACGCTGTTCACCAACATGTGCAATTGCTGATTTATGTTATGTTAACCCCCCCTTTTTGTATTTTTTATTCCTTCTTTCAACACAATTTATACCTAATCCCGATTACTATTAAGTTTTAGTCTGTGTTTTTTCCCCCCACACCTTGCCCGAAATGCTATGAGTATTAGTGGCTTTAGGTATTGTATGTACTAGCTCTGTCTATAAATCCAACATTATGTTTGTAAATCAACTGTATGTACTTTTCCTGAATAAAATGTGTTTATTATTTATTTTTTAATCAGTAAGTATTAAAAGAAGGCACCAAGCTGGGAAGGCTATGTAGCACCATTGTGTGTAACAATAAACCAAATTTTTTTTTAACAAATAATGCACCTGTATGGTAAAACAAATCCTGTCAGCTGTAAAAATATTGATGCAGTTATTTAAATGAAAAATATAATGAAAGAAATATTACTGGTTTATTTTTATCCTATCTTTTTGTACTGTACAGTATATCCAAGGAAGTGAAAAATTGAGACATAATGCACAATTTAATGAATGATTAGCATGGATTAGCAGTTCAAAAGAAATATGACTATTACATATCAACATGAGATCTTAATGATCCATGGTCAACATGATTTAATAAGGATAATACAGTACTGAATTTGTAATAATACAAACTATAATTTAAAATCTTTATTACTGATATTATTTATTAAGAAGATTAGGTATACACAGCAATGTACTACTACCTTATTCTATATGGAATATTACACAGTGTAGATAAAAAACTAGCTATAAGTTTATCTAATACTCCCATCTCACAGGATGGTTAGACATACTGTACATGGAATCAATTTAGAAAACACCAGCCTCAATACAAAAAACAAATCAACTCTGACTAAACAACTCTAAGCAATTTTCACAAGAGGTAAGCACTGAATTATGGAAACATTATATTATAATTACTCTTACCAGTTTCTACCAGACTCCTCTCAAACAATGTATCTTTAAACATGTTTAGGTATACACAGCAATGTGCTGCTTCCCTATTCTGTATAAAGGACCACACAGTGTAGATCAAAAACCAGCTACAAGCTCATCCAACATCCTCACCTCACAGATTGGCCAGTCATACATGGAATTAGGAGAGAACAAAATAATTAATGCTGATCTATTAGCCTCCACTGGCAAAATCTGGGTGCAGCACAAGAATATCTTCCAATATTCCTGAGTGTATGAAGTAATTACAGAGCTCAAAATACCTCATTCCATTTGGTATGAAGTCACTGATAACAGGGCAATCACAGATATAGTGTTGGAGAGTATGTTCTCTCAAGTAGGACTGAAAACAGATGTTTTTTTTTCCACCAAGAGGGCTATAAACCCATGGAAGAGCCTACCCGCTGAAGCCGTAAATGCCATATTCCAGCTATAAAATATCATTAAGACAATTGGCGGGCCCTTTAACAAGCCGCCGGCTTTCTGTCCTTTTCGAGGCCACTAGATAGTTAGTGGCCCTTGGGTAAATTCAGTAAATATATACAATAATTGTCAGCGCATCTTCCGAGCAACAAGGACAGCTACACAGTATCTCTTAGAATTACGTAGGTAAACAACAATTGTAACATATTTGTTTACTACAATGTCGGTGCTGGCTGTAGAAGTTGAAAAAACATTGTTTTACTTCGAAATATACTAATTTTATAAGAAAATTCGACGTAAATAGGAGGCAGTAGAGCTCCGATAAGCCAGCGCTAAATCTTCAATATGAAGAATGTTGCTGCTCTCTGATTGGCCAAACGAAACACAGTAGTGACCTCTATCGGCACGCAGGTGAACCAACAATTTTCTTCCTAAGTGGACGTTATTGAATTGCACCTAAGCATCTTCTTAGGGCACACTTAGGAACCTTCGTAGCAAACCCACTTACGAAGAAATACACAGAGCTTCCTGAATCTAGGTCCTGGTTTGCTGACACCTCTCCTAGCGCCGTGACTTCTCCCTGTTCTATTGTAAAGACCTCCTGGAACCTTTTGTTGAGTTCTTCACACACCTCTTTGTCATTCTCTGTGTACCTATCCTCGCCCACCCTAAGTTTCATCACCTGTTCCTTCACTGTTGTCTTCTTCCTGATGTGACTGTGTAGTAGCTTTGGTTCGGTCTTGGCTTTATTAGCTATATAATTTTCATACCTTTTCTCAGCTGCTCTTCTCACACTGACATACTCGTTCCTGGTTCTCAGGTATCTCTCTCTACTTTCTGGTGTTCTGTTATTACGGAAGTTCCTCCATGCCCTTTTGTTCAGCTCTTTTGCTTTCATACATTCCCTATTAAACCACGGATTCTTCCTTTGCTTCTCTGTTTTTTCCTGTCGGGCTGGGACAAACCTGCTTGCAGCCTCCTGACATTTTTGGGTAACATAGTCCATCATGTTTTGTACGGACTTGGTTCCGAATTCTGTGTCCCAATGTATATCCCATAGAAATTTATTCATCTCCTCATAGTTTCCCTTTCGGTACGCCAGCTCAACCAGGTACTCAAAGCTCAATACACTATGATCACTCATTCCCAAGGGGGCTTCCAACTTAACTTCCCTTATATCCGACTCATTTAGGGTAAATATCACATCAAGCATGGGAAGCAAGCATCAAGAAGGATGATGGGAAGGATTGAGAGAGGGAAGATAGAGATAGAGAGAGAGAGAGAGAGGGAGGAGGGGAGACAGGGTATTTGTGTGTGAAATGAGGGCTTGGGGTAGGGGGGGGGGGGGGAAGAAGAGGTAAAAAAAGTTGAGCCAGAGCTCAACCCCCGCAAGAACAAATAGGTGAGTACACACACACACACACACTGTTGAAGTTCAACCCGAGTAAATGCAAAGTAATGAAACTAGGCAGTGGAAACAGGAGGCTAAACACAGGATTCAGAATAGGAGATGAAGTACTTAATGAAACGAACAGAGAGAAAGATCTAGGAGTTGATATCACACCAAACCTGTCTCCTGAAGCCCACGTAAAAAGAAATAACGTCTGTGGCATATGCGAGGCTGGCTAACACCAGAACAGCGTTCAGGAACCTGTGTAAGGAATTATTCAGAATCTTGTACACCACATATGTAAGACCAATCCTGGAGTATGCGGCCCAGGATGGAGCCCGTACCTTGTCAAGCACAAGACGAAGCTCGAAAAAGTAAAAAGGTATGCCACTAAACTAGTCCCAGAACTAAGAGGCATGTGTTACGAGGAAAGGCTGGGGGAAATACACCTTACGACACTGAAAGACAGATGAGTAAGGGAAGACATGATCACAACCTACAAAATCCTCAGGGGAATAAACAAGGATAAACTATTCAACACTGGCGGGACGTGAACAAGGTGACATAGGTGGAAACTGAGTACCCACATGAGCCACAGGGACGTTAGAAGGAACTTTTTCAGTGTCAGAGTAGTTAACGGATGGAATGCTTTAGGCAGTGATGTGGTGGAGGCTGACTCAATACACAATTTTAAATGTAGATATGATAGAGCCCAGTAGGCTCAGGAACCTGTACACCAGTTGATTGACAGTTGAGAGGCGGGACCAAAGAGCCAAAGCTCAACCCCCGCAAGCACAAATAGGTGAGTACACACACACACACGCTTACACACACACATGTGTGCACACAGACATGCACGTATACACACACACAGTCTGTGTGTGTGTGTACGAGATGTTGTCCCTCTACCCTTTTAAGACATAGTTGGAACAGGGACAAACATGGCAGCGAGGACTTCCAAGGGAACAGGGAAAAGTCAATGTGACCAAATGAAGGAAGTGTTTGCCCAGGTTTTGGAGGATATCAGAAGGAAGATGCAGGAAATGAATAATACAATAAGCAACCTGCAAAGTGAGCTGACAGCAGCAAAAGAGGAGATTAAAACCCTTGAAGAGGACAATACTGAGACAGAGGCTCAGATAATCATTCAAAGAGATGATGAAAATGGTACATTAGAAGGGACTGCCATAGTACAAGCAACATTCTCAGAAATGCTAAAAAAGAACAAGGAAGTAATGTTCACAATGAGGGAAGTAGCCATGTAAGCAGCCACCTCACAGGAAGCAGCAAAGGTCACAAGTCAACTGCTGGAAAGAAAAAAATCAGTGGTAACTGTGGGTATTAAAAAGCAGTAAGGCTCCAATCAGACAGAAAGGAATGATAAGGACGGAGCAACAGCAAATGAAATACTAAGGAGGCTTGAGATGGAAGGGACTGAAGATAGAATTTAGAAGGTTTTCAGGATGGGCTGGTACAACAAGGCCAGAGACCGTGTGTTAAAGAGAGTGTTTGCAAACGAAGCCACAAAGGATAAAATTCTAACAAGGAAGAGCCGCCTGCAATATGTGGGAGAATTAAAAAAAAGTATTCCTCCAGAGGGACATGACAAGGAAAGAGATAGCCATGGCTACAGAAGCAAGGAAGAAGCGCAGGGCAAGAGGAGAAAACCAGGAGAACACAGCTCCCAACGCAACATTCCCAGGGGTGAGGGCGTAACCCCCACAACCAGCAACCCAGTAACACCAGAGGGGAGGGCAACTCCACCACCCTCCTCTGCATAGAAACCTCCCCCTACCCCGAACCCTCCCTGCCCCTACTCAAATGTTCAGCTAACTCTCCCTCCCCCCTCAACCCACTCCAACTCTGTTACCCCTTCCCTACTCCCACCATGTCCCCCTTCCCCCCTTTCCCCTACTGTCCTCCCTCCCCCCTTCATCCCATACCCTCCCTGTCACCCCTTCACTTGACCCCCCCCCCACCCCTCACTCCAGTATCCTCTGAGATCCCTTTACCCACCCCTACAAATCCTCATGCCCATGGAACAGCTTCCGCTATCAGCCAAACACTCACCAAGAAGGGAACATGAGAAGGGACAAAGGAAAGTGAGTCTCAAGGCAATGTACATTAACATAGATGGGATTACAAATAAAACAAATGAACTTGGAGAATGGGTACTTGAAGAAAACCCAGACATAATAGCACTCACAGAAACAAAGCTAACGAAAACCATAACAAATGCAGTGTTTCCACAGGACTACTGTGTTGTGAGGAAAGAGAGAGAAGGAAGAGGAGGTGGTGGTGTAGCTCTGCTGGTAAGAAAAGGCTGGGATTTTGAGGAGATGGTTATTCAGGGCTGTGAAGGTTTCAGTGACTACATAACAGGTACAATGGCAACTGGAGGACAAAATATTATAGACGCAGTCATATATAACCGGCCACCAAATGACAGAAGACCCAGCCAGGAATATGATAGAAACAACATGGCCACCATTAACATAATAGAGAGAACAGCGCCTCTCGCTAGTAGGAATGGATATGGACTACTAATCATGGGGACTTCAACCATAGGAAGATAGATTGGGAGAACAGAGACCCGCATGGAGGACCAGATACATGGAGAGCTAAGCTGCTGGACGCAGCAACAAGAAACTTTCTAAGCCAACACATCAAGGGACCGACAAGAATGAGAGGGGGAGGATGAACCAGCTATGCTTGATCTGATATTTACCCTCAATGAGTGGGATATAAGGGAAGTTAAAATGGAAGCCCCCTTGGGAATGAGTGATCACAGTGTATTGATCTTTGACTACTTGGTAGAGCTAGGACTTATCTCCCCCAAAAAAGAACTAGAAAACAAAAGGCTGGCATATCGAGAGGGGAATTATGAGGGGATGAGAAGTTTCCTAAGGGATATACCATGGGACACAGACCTCAGAGCTAAGTCTGTACAAGACATGATGGACTATGTCACCCAAAAGTGTCAGGAGGCAGTAAACAGGTTTATCCCGGCCCAAAGGGAAAAATCCGAGAAGCAAAAGAAGAATCCATGGTTTAACAGGGCATGTATGGAAGCAAAGGAACTGAACAAAAGGGCGTGGAGGAACTTCGAAAATAACAACACCAGAAAGCAGAGAGAGATACCAGAGAACCAGGAATGAGTATGTTAGTGTGAGAAGGGAAGCAGAGAAAAATTATGAAAATGATATAAATGATCCAAAGCTACTCCACAGCCACATCAGAAGGAAAACAAACAGGTCTTCACAATAGAACATGGTGAGGTCACTGTACTAGGAGAGGGGGCAGTAAACCAGGCGGCCTTAGAATGGTTCCAATTTTCGAGAGATGAGGTCAAGAGACACCTGTTGGATCTGGATGTGAGAAAGGCTGTTGGTCCAGACGGTATCTCACCATAGGTATTGAAAGAGTGTGCAGAGGCACTCTGTTTGCCACTCTCCGTAGTGTATAGTAGGTCACTATGTTACCAGAAATTTGGAAGGCCGCTAATGTGGTCCTAATATACAAAAAGGGTGACAGACAAGAGGCACTGAACTACAGGCCAGTGTCCTTAACTTGTATACCATGCAAAGTGATGGAGAAGATCATGAGAAAAAAATCTAGTAACACATCTGGAGAGAAGAGACTTCGTGACAAATCGTCAACATGGTTTTCAGGGAGGGTAAATCTTGCCATTCAGGCTTAATAGAATTCTTCAATCAGGTGGCAAAGATTAAGCAAGAAAGAGAACGCTGGGTGGACGGCATTTTTTTTGGACTGTCGGAAAGCCTTTGACACAGTCCCCCATAAGAGGCTGGTACATAAGCCGGAGAGACAGGCAGGAGTAACTGGTAAAGTGCTCCAGTGGATAAGAGAACACCTAAGCAATAGGAAGCAAAGAGTTACAGTGAGGGGTGAGACCTCAGATTGGCGTGGAGTCCGGCAGGGTTCTGTACTCGCTCCTATCCTGTTTCTGATATACGTAAACGTTCTCCCGGAGGGTATAGACTCATTCCTCTCAATGTTTACTGACGATGCCAAAATTATGAGAAGGATTAAGACAGAGGAGGACTAATTGAGGCTTCATGAAGACCTAGACAAACTAAAGGAATGGTCGAACATATGGTTGTTAGAGTTTAACCCAAGCAAATGTAATGTAATGAAGATAAGTGTAGGGACCAGAAGGCCAGTTACAAGGAATCATTTGGGAGATGAAATTCGTCAAGAGTCAGAGAGAGAGAAAGAAAGATCTGGGGGGGGGGTCATATCACGCCAGACCTGTCCCCCTGAAGCCCATATCATAAAGATAACATCAGCAGCCTATACCAGGTTGGCTAACATAAGAAAGGCATTTAGACACGTGTCCAAGGAATCATTCAGAACTTTCTATACCACCTATGTCAGACCAATCGTGGAGTATGCAGCCCCAGCATGGAGTCCATATCTAGTCAAGCATAACACTAAACTGGAAAAAGTTCAAAGATTTGCCACGAGACTAGTACCCTGGCTGAGAGGTATAAGCTATGAGGAGAGACTACAGGAATTAAACTCATGTTGCTAGAAGACAGAAGAGTTAGGAGGGATATGATCACCACGTACAAGATTCTCAGAGGAATTGACAGGGTAGATAAAGACAGAGCTATTTGACACAAGGGGCACACGCATTAGGGGACACAGGTGGAAATTGAGTGCCCAAATAAGTGACAGAAATATTAGAAAGAATTTTTTTTAGTGTCAGTGGCTGACAAATATATACTGTTATACCTATACTGTTTCTGATATATGTAAATGATCTTCCAGAGGGCATAGAATCGTTTCTCTCAATGTTTGCCGATGATGCAAAAATTATGAGGAGGATTGAAACTGAGGACGATAGTAGGAGGCTACAAGATGACCAAGACAGACTAAGTGAATGGTCCAACAAATGGCTGTTGAAGTTCAACCCGAGTAAATGCAAAGTAATGAAACTAGGTGGTGGAAATAGGAGGCCAAACACAGGATACAGAATAGGAGATGAAGTACTTAATGAAACAAACAGAGAGAAAGATCTAGGAGTTGATATCACACCAAACCTGTCTCCTGAAGCCCACATAAAAAGAATAACGTCTGCGGCATATGCGAGGCTGGCTAACATCAGAACAGCGTTCAGGAACCTGTGTAAGGAATCATTCAGAATCTTGTACACCACATATGTAAGACCAATCTTGGAGTATGCGGCCCCAGCATGGAGCCCGTACCTTGTCAAGCACAAGACGAAGCTGGAAAAAGTCCAAAGGTATGCCACTAGACTAGTCCCAGAACTAAGAGGCATGAGTTACGAGGAAAGGCTGCGGGAAATGCACCTTACGACACTGGAAGACAGAAGAGTAAGGGGAGACATGATCACAACCTACAAAATCCTCAGAGGAATCGACCGGGTAAACAAGGATAAACTATTCAACACTGGTGGGACGCGAACAAGGGGACACAGGTGGAAACTGAGTACCAACATGAGCCACAGAGACGTTAGAAGGAACTTTTTCAGTGTCAGAGTAGTTAACGGATGGAATGCATTAGGCAGTGATGTGGTGGAGGCTGACTCCATACACAGTTTTAAATGTAGATATGATAGAGCCCAGTAGGCTCAGGAATCTGTACACCAGTTGATTGACAGTTGAGAGGCGGGACCAAAGAGCCAAAGCTCAACCCCCGCAAACACAAATAGGTGAGTAGAAATAGGTGAGTACACACACGACCGGGTAAACAAGGATAAACTATTCAACACTGGTGGTACGCGAACAAGGGGACACAGGTGGAAACTGAGTACCCACATGAGCCACAAGGACGTTAGCAGGAACATTTTCAGTGTCAGAGTAGTTAATGGATGGAATGCATTAGGCAGTGATGTGGTGGAGGCTGACTCCATACACAGTTTTAAATGTAGATATGATAGAGCCGAGTAGGCTCAGGAATCTGTACACCAGTTGATTGACAGTTGAGAGGCAGGCCAAAAGAGCAGAGCTCAACCCCCCCCAAGCACAACTAGGTGAATACACACACACACACACACACACACACACACACACACACACACACACACACACACACACACACACACACACACACACACACACACACACACACACACACACACACACACACATCTCGAGGTCGATGGGAGGTGGACTCGTTGTGCCGCGCTCGTCAATAAGGCTTCATATTTCGGGACATCAGAGGGATACGAGGGAAATTCGGTGTTCAGTGATAATGCAAAGTGCAACACACCAATTACAAACAAACAAATTTATGGATTGTGTCCGATAGTGCAATTAGACAAGATCAGCGGTACGACATCAGTGCCAGGACAAGCACGTGCGCCACTGCTTGGTCAAAGTGTACACAACTAGATGTGATAGTGAAGATCATAACAAATAGTGAATAGGATAATGAAGAAGTGATTCTAAACGTGTAGCATTAGAACTATATCGGTGCTAAGGGGAACAAGAAGCAGATTCCTGGTGATATATAGCGTCAAGTTGGAGGGACCTACGCCTGGCAGCGGCGTGGATAGAGACTAGCAGGCCTACGAGGAGTAAACAAGACTGTCAACAGTACTTCTAACACCTGTTTGTGCTGTGGGATGTTTTAAATTGGCAGTAAGGTAAGGTCTCTCAAAAAGTCAGTCAAACGGTGTACAGTGTTATTGCATTTTAATAGTTAGTCTGGGATATAAGTTAACAAACGGAAACGAACTTCAAGGGAAATGTACGGCTCATGTGGGAACTAGTTTGTGGCACCCAAGTGTGAAAAAACACTACGCCCTGCACCAAGGCAACTCCCTCCCCCCTTCTATCACCCCCACCCCCTCCTACTATAGCACCAACAGTACACACACAGCTTCCAAACCATACGGCCCAAACCCTCCCATAATCCTCCCACTCTAATCCGCCCCACAAACACTCACCATCTCCTCCCTCACTCCCACCTCCTCCCATACACACACACAGACATATCTCTCTATCTCTCTCTCTCTCTCTCTCTCTCTCTCTCTCTCTCTTCTCTCTCTCTCCTCTCTCTCTCTCTCTCTCTCTCTCTCTCTCCTCTCTCTCTCTCTCTCTCTCTCTCTCTCTCTCTCTCTCTCCTCTCTCTCTCTCTCTCTCTCTCTCTCTCTCTCTCTCTCTCTCTCTCTCTCTCTCTCTCTCTCTCTCTCTCTCTCTCTCTCTCTCTCTCTCTCTCTCTCTCTCTCTCTCTCTCTCTCTCTCTCTCTCTCTCTCTCTCTCTCTCTCTCTCTCTCTCTCTCTCTCTCTCTCTCTCTCTCTCTCTCTCTCTCTCTCTCTCTCTCTCTCTCTCTCTCTCTCTCTCTCTCTCTCTCTCTCTCTCTCTCTCTCTCTCTCTCTCTCTCTCCTCTCTCTCTCTCTCTCTCTCTCTCTCTCTCTCTCTCTCTCTCTCTCTCTCTCTCTCTCTCTCTCTCTCTCTCTCTCTCTCTCTCTCTCTCTCTCTCTCTCTCTCTCTCTCTCTCTCTCTCTCTCTCTCTCTCTCTCTCTCTCTCCTCTCTCTCTCTCTCTCTCTCTCTCTCTCTCTCTCTCTCTCTCTCTCTCTCTCTCTCTCTCTCTCTCTCTCTCTCTCTCTCTCCTCTCTCTCTCTCTCTCTCTCTCTCTCTCTCTCTCTCTCTCTCTCTCTCTCTCTCTCTCTCTCTCTCTCTCTCTCTCCTCTCTCTCTCTCTCTCTCTCTCTCTCTCTCTCTCTCTCTCTCTCTCTCTCTCTCTCTCTCTCTCTCTCTCTCTCTCCTCTCTCTCTCTCTCTCTCTCTCTCTCTCTCTCTCTCTCTCTCTCTCTCTCTCTCCTCTCTCTCTCTCTCTCTCTCTCTCTCTCTCTCTCTCTCCTCTCTCTCATCTCTCTCTCTCTCTCTCTCTCTCTCTCTCTCTCTCTCTCTCTCCTCTCTCTCTCTCTCTCTCTCTCTCTCTCTCTCTCTCTCTCTCTCTCCTCTCTCTCTCTCTCTCTCTCTCTCTCTCTCTCTCTCTCTCTCTCTCTCTCTCTCTCTCTCTCTCTCTCTCTCTCTCCTCTCTCTCTCTCTCTCCTCTCTCTCTCTCTCTCTCTCTCTCTCTCTCTCTCTCTCTCTCTCTCTCCTCTCTCTCTCTCTCTCTCTCTCTCTCTCTCTCTCTCTCTCTCTCTCTCTCTCTCTCTCTCTCTCTCTCTCTCTCTCTCTCTCTCTCTCTCTCTCTCTCTCTCTCTCTCTCTCTCTCTCTCTCTCTCTCTCTCTCTCTCTCTCTCTCTCTCTCTCTCTCTCTCTCTCTCTCTCTCTCTCTCTCTCTCTCTCTCTCTCTCTCTCTCTCTCTCTCTCTCTCTCTCTCTCTCTCTCTCTCTCTCTCTCTCTCTCTCTCTCTCTCTCTCTCTCTCTCTCTCTCTCTCTCTCTCTCTCTCTCTCTCTCCTCTCTCTCTCTCTCTCTCTCTCTCTCTCTCTCTCTCTCTCTCTCTCTCTCTCTCTCTCTCTCTCTCTCTCTCTCTCTCTCTCCTCTCTCTCTCTCTCTCTCTCTCTCTCTCTCTCTCTCTCTCTCTCTCTCTCTCTCTCTCTCTCTCTCTCTCTCTCTCTCTCTCTCTCTCTCCTCTCTCTCTCTCTCTCTCTCTCTCTCTCTCTCTCTCTCTCTCTCTCTCTCTCTCTCTCTCTCTCTCTCTCTCTCTCTCTCGTAATTGCCATATTTTTGGTATAAAAAAGTCGTAATTGAAACTGCATATACGTGCAGAGAGTCAGAATTCGACTTAAAAATGATGCTCATCAGTTAAATTTCCGACATTTAGATATTTTGAAAACTGCTGGGGGGTTTGGACAAAATATAACACATCGCCGTTTTCAATAATTGGCATATTTTCGGTATAAAAAGTCGGAATATGAAACTGCAAATAGGTATAGAGAGCCAGAATTCGACTCAAAAATGACGCTCAGGAGTCAAATTTCCGACATTTCCGATATTTTGAAAACTGCAGGGGGGTTTGGGCAAAATATGACCCATCTTCCAATGTGCCCAATATCGCCTACAACGGAGAAACTGTCTTCATCACTGACCTCACTGCTACCACTCCTTATCCTCTCGCCAGAGTCCACCTGGATTGTCCCTTCGTGATCGGAGAAGTCCAAGTCGCCATCAGGGAAAAGCCTTTTCCCGTGCCTGGAGTGCAACTTCTCCTGGGCAACGACTTGGCAGAAGACCTGCAACCGACCAACTTGATCGTCATGGACAAACCCCAGGTGTGTACCTCTGTAATGGATAATCCCATCTTTGAGTATGTTCCAGCAAAGGTTCAAAAGAGTGATGAAGTTTCTCCTCCGGTTTTAGTGACCACCCGTGCACAAACTGCACGACCACAGCCAGCTGACTCTACTGCTACCGCTGTCCCTCAAGACCCTCAGAAACTACCCCCGAATCTGACCAAGTTGGAGTTCCGTAAGTTACAGAGGGAAGATCTTACCTTGACACCATTATTTTTCCAGGCTGCGACTCAACCTGACAGTATTCCTGGGTTCTTCCTAGAGAACGAGTTGCTCTACCGCAGATATAGACCCAGTAAACTGAAGGAGGAGGACGATTGGGCCAACGTCGAACAACTAGTGATTCCTGCCAGCCTGCGGCCCCACTATTCTACACCTGGCCCACGGAGCACTCTCACACTACGGATTTAACAAGACCTACCACGGAATCAGTCAAGACTACTACTGGCCAGGTATGGTAAATAGCGTCAAATAGTGTCATACATGTCAGATGGCAGGTAAACCGAACATCTCTATCCCCAGAGCACCACTGACTCCCATACAGGTGCCTGCGGAACCTTTCCACAGACTTATTATAGACTGTGTTGGTCCTTTACCTCGGACCAGTTCAGGTAACGCCTATATCTTAATCATCCTGTGTCCTACCACCAGATTCCCCATAGCAGTTCCAGTAAAGAACATTACGGCTGCTACGGTTGTGAAACACTTATTGAAGATCTTCACCCAGTATGGATTTCCAAGGGAGGTCCAGAGCGACTGTGGCACCAACTTCACCAGTGATCTCTTCAAGAGGACACTGGAAGAGTTCAACATCAAACAGGTATTGTCCAGCCCCTATCATCCTGCTTCACAGGGTTCTCTTGAGCGTAGTCATCAGACTATTAAAGCACTCCTGAAGAAGTTTTGTAATGAAACCTCTAAGGATTGGGATAAGCAAATTGACCTGATAATGTGCATCTTTAGAAGTCTTCCCAATGAGTCTCTAGGAGTATCTCCTTATGAGATGCTCTACGGACGTAAGTGCCGTACTCCTCTCAAAGGTTTCAAAGACTCTCTACGTGATGCAACCTTCAGTGAGCATCAGAATGTGCCCCAGTTTCTTCAAAACCTACAACACATTCTAGAGAGAGTGCATAAGTTTGCCAAGGATAATCTATTGAAAGCACAGGAGAGGATGAAGACTCATTACGACCAGACCAGCAAAGTAAGGAAATTTAAACCGAGACACTTCGTGCTTGCTTATTTCTCTATCCCAGGTTCTCCTTTGCAAAACAGGTTTTCAGGACCCTACCGCATCAAGGAGTGCAGAAACAACCATAACTACGTTCTAGAGACTCCAGATGGGCGGCGGAAGACCCAGTTGTGCCACGTCAAGCTCCTGAAGCTATATAACGGTACTCCTCCCACTGTCATGATAACATATTCTTCCTTTAAAGAGCCATACATCCACAGTGAGACCTTCCCTGCTTCTCCTCCCGAAAGCACTGACACGGAGTCAGCGCTTTCCAATTCGGAAATCCTAATTGATCTTCACAATTATTTTCAGGACAATCATAGTGCACATCTCATCAAGATCTTCAAAGAACATCAGGAGTTGTTCCGAGATGATCCACAAGTTGTGTAATGTTACCCAGCACGACATCCAACTGCTCCCTGACACCCGGCCGATTTGTCAACCCTTCTACCGAATCAGCCCTAGCAAGAAGGAAGTCATGCGTGCTGAGGTGCAGTACCTCTTGGATCATGGACTGGCTACACCTTGTGAGTCCCCCTGGGCCTCACCCTGTATCTTGGTGCCAAAACCCCAAGGTAAGGTGAGACTTTGCACGGACTACCGTAAATTAAATAATGTGACTATCAAGGATGCATACCCCTTGCCAAGGATAGATGACATTCTTGACGCCATTGGTAATGCCCAGTACTTGTCCCAAGTGGACTTGCTTAAGGGGTACTACCAAGTGTGTCTAACAGAGCGAGCCAAAGAAATATCTGCCTTAATCACTCCCTTTGGACTTTTCAGGTATGAACGCCTTCCTTTCGGACTATGTAATGCCCCGGCCACCTTTCAGAGAGCTGTCAACCGCGTCATCCAGGGCTTGGATAACACCTACGCCTATTTGGATGATATCGTCGTAGCATCCAAACACCTGGAGCAAACATCTGCTCCAGCTACAACGTCGGTTCGCCAAGCTCCTGACAGCCGGCCCTCACCATCAACCTGGGCAAGTCCATCTTTGCCAAAGGTAAAGTGCGTTATATGGGTCATGTAATTGGGAGTGGCAGTCTAGCTTCGTTAGACACTCACAGTCAAGCCATCAAGCATTATCCACAGCCTACCACCAGGAAGCAGCTCCTGCGCTTCCTTGGTCTTGCCTCCTACTACCGTAGGTTTGTGAGAAATTTTAGTACGGTAGCAACACCATTAATTAATTTAACCAGTCCCAAGCAACGGTATAATTGGACCATGCAGCAAACCGTTGCTTTCGAACAACTCAAATTCCTCCTCTGTTCTAATCCTATTCTCGCCTCGCCAGATATCACCAAGCCTTTCATCCTACATGTCGACGCCAGTGGTACCGGCATCGGGTGGTGTCCTGATGCAGCAACGAGGCGAGGAGGGTTCTACCTGTCAGCTACTACAGCTACAAGTTGAAACCCCACTAGAGGAACTACAGCACTATCGAGAAGGAGCTACTCTCCATCGTCCTGAATCTCCAGCATTTTGCTCCATACCTACAAGGTGCCAGGTCTACCACCATCTTCTCAGACCACAATCCAATCCGCTTCTTACATCAAGCTCAATTCAATAACCAACGTCTTCTACGATGGGCTCTATATCTGCAAGATTTCAACCTGGAGATCCGCTATATCAAGGGTTCTGACAACATCATAGCAGACGTCCTCTCCAGAGTCCATGAAGTAGAAGCAACTCCAACTATCTCTCCACCACATGAAGACGTAACTTCATCCAGAACCGCAGGCTTCGGGGGAGAGTTTGTGACGGATAATCTCTTTCAAGAGAGATTGAGCCTGCTCTTCCTTACATATTTACGTTGTTCAAGTACAAGATACTATATTGAAGATACGTCCACCTGTATCGCCAAACGTTTTGCCCAGGAAACAAATCGTACCATGCACAACCCAACACACCGGCTACCGCCCGCCGTAACCAGCAAACTGCTCATTCTCCGCCTGCCTGTTGCTGATTGGCTGGTGTCTCGCCGCACCTGCACTCACGCCACCACAAGAGTCGACGTCTGGGTCAGCAGCTCGCCGACTCCTCAGAATATTTCTGTACTTCTTGGAGTTGACATCTCTCGCTAGTAGACTAAGCCTTGGCTGTCGTGTACTTAGGGAGGTGGCAGCTTGAAGCCAGTATTCCCAGCACCTCACTTATTTGATTTATTTTAACTTGCATTCTTGTCTTGGAGTACCTTTTCATTGCCAGTAATTATTCATGTTGTTTTGTTTGTTGACCTGTTTTGAATTTTACGAGATTGTCTTTATTCATGTCTTATTTTCTAGAGTAATTAAAATTTCATTGTTTCTATACTTTGTGTTTTGTGTGTCTTCCCATTACCTTACCACAGACAAAAGGACAAACTACTCTCTCTTTTTTTTTGTTATGTGACGAGGCCCTGCCCCCAGCTTTTGAAACAGCCGAACACCAACGCTTTACCGTCACAATATATATATATATATATGTCGTACCTAGTAGCCAGAACACACTTTTTGGCCAAATATGCAAGGCCTGATTTGCCTAATAAGCCAAGTTTTCCTGATTTAATATATTTCTCAAATTTTTTTCTAGTAAAATGATAAAGCTACCCATTTCATTATGTATGAGGTCAATTTGTTTTTATTTGAGATAAAATTAACATAGATATATGACCGAACCTAACCAACCCAACCTAACCTAACCTAACCTATCTCTATAGGTTAGGTTAGGTTGGGTGGCCGAAAAAGTTAGGTTAGGTTAGGTTAGGTAGGTTAGGTAGTCGAAAAATAATTAATTCATGAAAACTTGACTTATTAGGCAAATCGGGCCTTGCATAGTAGGCTGAGAAGTGAGTTCTGGCTATTAGGTACGACATATATATATGTATATATATATATATATATATATATGTCGTACCTAGTAGCCAGAATGCACTTCTCGGCCTACTATGCAAGGCCCGATTTGCCTAATATGCCAAGTTTTCCTGAATTAATATATTTTCCCTAATTTTTTTCTTATGAAATGATAAAGCTACCCATTTCATTATGTATGAGGTCAATTTTTTTTTATTGGAGTTAAAATTAACGAAGATATATGACCGAACCTAACCCACCCTACCTAACCTAACCTAACCTATCTTTATAGGTTAGGTTAGGTTAGGTAGCCTAGGTTAGGTAGCCGAAAAAGGTAGGTTTAGATAGTCGAAAAACAATTAATTCATGAAAACTTGGCTTATTAGGCAAATCGGGCCTTGCATAGTAGGCTGAGAAGTGCGTTCTGGCTACTAGGTACGACATATATATATATATATATATATATATATATATATATATATATATATATATAAATATATATATATATATATATATAATATATATATATATATATATATATATATATATTATATATATATATATATATATAGATATATATATATGTCGTACCTAGTAGCCAGAACGCACTTCTCAGCCTACTATGCAAGGCCCGATTTGCATAATAAGCCAAGTTTTCCTGAATTAATATATTTTCTCTAATTTTTTCTTATGAAATGATAAAGCTACCCATTTCATATGTATGAGGTCAATTTTTTTTATTCGAGTTAAAATTAACGTAGATATATGACCGAACCTAACCAACCCTACCTAACATAACCTAACCTATATTAATAGTTTAGGTTAGGTTAGGTAGCAGAAAAAGTTAGGTTAGGTTAGATTAGGTAGGTTAGGAAGTCGAAAAACAATTAATTCATGAAAACTTGGCTTATTAGGCAAATCGGGCCATGCATAGTAGGCTGAGAAGTGCGTCTGGCTACTAGGTACGACATATATATATATATATTATATATATAGATATATATATATATATATATATATATAATATATATTATAATATATATATATATATATATATATATATATATATATATATATATAGTCGTACCTAGTAGCCAGAATGCATTCTCAGCCTACTATGCAAGGCTCGATTTGCCTAATAAGCCAAGTTTTCACGAATTAATTGTTTTCGACTACCTACCTAACCTAACTTTTTGGCTACCTAACCTAGCCTAACCTATAAAAATAGCTTAGGTTAGGTTAGGTGGGGTTGGTTAGGTTCGGTCATATATCTACGTTAATTTTAACTCAAATAAACAAAAAATTGACCTCATACATAATGAAATGGGTAGCTTTATCATTTCATAAGAAAAAACTTAGAGAAAATATATTAATTCAGGAAAACTTGGCTTATTAGGCAAAGCGGGCCTTGCATAGTAGGCCGAGAAGTGCATTCTGGCTACTAGGTACGACATATATATATATATATATATATATATATATAATATATATATAATAAATATATATATATATATATTATATATATATAATATATGCGAACAAGCCTGAATGGTCCCCAGGACAATATGCAACTGAAAACTCACACCCCAGAAGTGACTCGAACCCATGCTCCCAGAAGCAACGCAACTGGTATGTACAAGACGCCTTAATCCACTTGACCATCACGACCGGACATAATGAGGTGATAGCCGAGGCTATTTGAACCACCCCACCGCCGGCACTCGGATAGTAATCTTGGGCATAGCATTTTACCAAAATCACCTCATTCTTTGGGGCACATGTGAGGAACACAAATGCGAAACAAGCCTGAATGGTCCCCAGGACAATATGCAACTGAAAACTCACACCCCAGAAGTGACTCGGGGTGGTTCAAATAGCCTCGGCTATCACCTCATTATGTCCGGTCGTGATGGTCAAGTGGATTAAGGCGTCTTGTACATACCAGTTGCGTTGCTTCTGGGAGTATGGGTTCAAGTCACTTCTGGGTGTGAGTTTTCAGTTGCATATTGTCCTGGGGACCATTCAGGCTTGTTCGCATTTGTGTTCCTCACGTGTGCCCCAAAGAATGAGGTGATTTGGTAAATGCTATGCCCAAGATTACTATCCGAGTGCCGGCGGTGGGGTGGTTCAAATAGCCTCGGCTATCACCTCATTATGTCCGGTCGTGATGGTCAAGTGGATTAAGGCGTCTTGTACATACCAGTTGCGTTGCTTCTGGGAGTATGGGTTCGAGTCACTTCTGGGGTGTGAGTTTTCAGTTGCATATTGTCCTGGGGACCATTCAGGCTTGTTCGCATTTGTGTTCCTCACGTGTGCCCCAAAGAATGAGGTGATTTGGTAAAATGCTATGCCCAAGATTACTATCCGAGTGCCGGCGGTGGGGTGGTTCAAATAGCCTCGGCTATCACCTCATTATGTCCGGTCGTGATGGTCAAGTGGATTAAGGCGTCTTGTACATACCAGTTGCGTTGCTTCTGGGAGTATGGGTTCGAGTCACTTCTGGGGTGTGAGTTTTCAGTTATATATATATATATATATTATATATATATATATAATATATATATATATATATATATATATATATAAAATAACAGGGTACCACCTCTGGTGCCAATGTGGGGACCCATAGCCTCGGAGAAGAAAATAAAAAGTATTCAGAGGAGACCTTGTGGTTTCTCACTGAACACTAATATTATCTCTCCTACCACCCCCATTCTTTTGTATGTACACATATATTTACTTTATTTGAACTTTGTTACAAAAAAGGAGTTACATAGGGTTACAAAGATGGTTGTCATAGGTTGTCGAGTTCCTCCAGCTCCTCCGATGGCGGGCAGGAACCCTGGATGCAGTGCGCATTTCCCCTCTGTATCGCCACACTGAGGCGCTGGAAAAGAAAAGCTTGCAGCTCTCGGGTCCCTTGTTGTTTCAATGAGCCTAGAACCCAGTTCCTTCAAAAAACTGGTAGCACTTTTACCCCAGGCGCCGAGCGTCTCAGAAGCAATGGGACAAAATTGTAGTGGTGATCCAGTTCTCTATACTTACGGGATTTGGCTGCTTCCCTGTGGGTGGCAGCGCCACCTGGTTGTGCAACACTGAGGTTAATGTAGGTGTTAGCCAGGGTGATATGCACGTGTAGTCCCATACCAACTGCTTGCCATTCTTCCAGGGGTTCACTGTGATACCATCCGGGCGACCAATAAGAGCATCAGAGTTACGGGGCGTTAGGTAACGGGGCTCTCTTTCAGCTGGGCATCCAGCTGTGGTGAGGCTCCTCTTGATGATGTCGTTAACTTCACTGTGCCTCGAGTGCCATCCCCCTTTGCTTTGGCAGAGTAGGCCATGGTGACCGTACCTGTCAGCCACCACCTCGCCGCAAATACACCTATATCTGGTGTGGATTGGGGCAGCAAGGCGGAGGGCCACAGCAATTCGGAGGGCGTGTGGTGTGAGACGCGTGCCAGTTGCCGACATTGGGGTTGCTAACAGGAAATCCCCTGCATGTGGTGCTGCTACTGCTGTGAGGCGAGCAATGTCGTGTTGTGTTGTTGCAGCACCCAGGCACTCTGCAGCAACTTGGTCTACAATGGGACCATCCCAGCTGGATTGCTTGTGGGATTTTGGGGATGGTGGTTGAGGTGATTGGCCTGCACGAGAGGCCCACTCTGTGGCACAGCATGTAAAATTGGGATCATGTACACCTGCCAGCTGATGTAAGTGGGCAGGTAGAATTTCCTTCACAAGGTCGTCGGATGCTGATAAGGAGGACAGGAAGGCTGGAACAGCGATTTGCGTTGCTGTTCGAACTCCGAGGCCCCCAAGTCTTACGGGAAGAGAGGCTTGTTTCCACTGTAGGTCATCGAGAGAGAGGTTAAGGGCTTTTTCTAGCATTGATTTCAGTAACCGGTCATACTCACTTAGTTTTTGGCTACTGAAGATGGTGAACACCTCAGAAAGTAGGTTAACCTGGGGAGGGACAGACATCTGGTGATGAGGTAGAGTGCATCATGAGCATCAATATCCTCAATCCTCCCATCCATCCTCTTAAGGTCGGCGATTTTCTTATCCAGGACCTCATCGATGGCTTTCAACCCCAGGGGAGCTCCTAGGAGTGTGCTGTCTTCAGGTTTAGTTTTATGGATATTTGGCAGAAGGACCCTCTATTCTCTCTACGATGCCTGTGGAAATATTATTTCACATTTAGAAGGGTTCAGGGTGAGGCCTAAAACTGCACCTTGCTCCTGGATTTTTCTGATGTCCTCCAGGAGGGAGTCTTGGGAACCAGCTAGGGTACCATCATCCAAGAACCAGATGTTAAGCTCGCTGGACAGGACCTCTGTGACTTGTTTGATGACTAAGCAGAAAAGGAGAGGAGCGAGGGGTCACCCTGTTGGACGCCTTCTCGCGAGTCAATTTCATGTTCGCCAAAAAGTAGCTTAAGATCCATACTGTAGCATGAATGTACAAAAGGGTAGAGGGAAGGGAAATGACTATGAACCGCACGGAGTACAGCATCCCTCCGCACCAAATTGAAGGCATTTTTTAAATCTAGCTTGATAAGGGCCTTTCGTCTGTGATGTTGGCGATGAAGGCTCGAGCTGCATGGGCAGCTGCATGGGCATATATATATATATATATATATATATATATATATTATATATATATATATATATATATATATAATATATATATATTATATATATATATATATAATTATATATATATATATATATATATATATATATATCTATATATATATATATATATATATATATATATATATATATATATATATATATATATATATACGTACCTAGTAGCCAGAACGCACTTCTTAGCCTACTATGCAAGGCCCGATTTGCCTAATAAGCCAAATTTCCTGAATTAATATATTTTCTCTAATTTTTTTCTTATGAAGTAATAAAGCTACCCATTTCATTATGTATGAGGTCAATTTTTTTTAATTGGAGTTAAAATTAACGTAGATATATGACCGAACCTAACCAACCCTACCTAACCTAACCTAAC
>NC_091199.1:19359038-19372595 GCF_040958095.1 Procambarus clarkii | reverse complement strand
GCTTTTTAACCACACACACACACACACAATGGTACCTATACCACCTATAATGGAGGTATAGGTACCATTGTATCTATACCTCCACTATAGGTACAATGGTACTGTGAACGACTGCATCCAGAATGTATTTGGTCTCAGACCTGTGCTTAGTCTGAATGTGTAAGAGTACTGTACCAGATCCTCTTCAAATGGTGCTGTTTAACCTTTCTCTCCACGACGGTGATGTTACCGTCCTCTCGGCCCCTCCTGATACGGTGCACGTACACCGCTGTACACATCGTCGTGTCCTTTTCAGAAAAAAAACAAAAACAATAATGGTCCATAATTAGAAACATTTCTGAACCCACCCGGAGGTCCTGAGACGTGACGCCAGATTCACCAAGCAGTTACGCAAGTACTTACGAACGTGTACATCTTTCCTCAATCTTTGACGGCTTTGTTTACATTTATTAAACAGTTTACAAGCATGAAAACTTGCCAATCAACTGTTGTTATTGTTATAAACAGCCTCCTGGTGCTTCGGAGCTCATTAACTGTTTAATAATTGTAAACAAAGCCGCCAAAGATTGAGGAAAAGATGGACAGGTTCGTAAGTGCTTGCGTAACTGCTTCGTGAATCTGGCCCCTGGTTGCTCGACATCTTCTGGATTCAGATACGAAGGGTTCAGATGTGTGAGACTCTGTGATAGGCTGATATGTTCATATTCTTTTTATTCATTGACATTTTTTTGTTTTTTGTCTTTTGTTTTGCAGGCAACTGGACGGTGTGTGTCCTGTGGGTGGTCTCCTTGCAAGGTTTCAACGGCAGTTCTTGAAATTTGTCAAGTGCAGTGACGTATTTGGGGTGTTTTGTATTTGTGTGTTTTAAAGCTTTTTAGTTAGTTACTTTCAATGTTTGGTAAAGTCTAGTGCGTCGTTTGTGTGTGTGTGTGTGTGTGTGTGTGTGTGTGTGTGTGTGTGTGTGTGTGTGTGTGTGTGTGTGTGTGTGTGTGTGTGTGTGTGTGTGTGTGGTGACCTGCTTTAGCCGCAGTGTGTACTCACCTAGTTGTGCTTGCGGGGGTTGAGCTCTGGCTCTTTGGTCCCGCCTCTCAACCGTCAATCAACAGGTGTACAGGTTCCTGCGCCTATTGGGCTCTATCATATCTACACTTGAAACTGTGTATGGAGTCAGCCTCCACCACATCACTTCCTAATGCATTCCATTTGTCAACCACTCTGACACTAAAAAAGTTCTTTCTAATATCTCTGTGGCTCATTTGGGCACTCAGTTTCCACCTGTGTCCCCTAGTGCGTGTGCCCCCTTGTGTTAAACAGCCTGTCTTTATCAACCCTGTCAATTCCCTTGAGGATCTTGAATGTGGTGATCATTCAAGATCCTCAAGGGATCTTGAACGTTTGTGTGTGTGTGTGTGTGTGGGTGGGTAGCTTGAAGGCATACCAGGTAGCTAGTTGCTTTTCCATGCGTGCAATGTTACGTAAACGGAACCTTTTCATGCGTGCAATGTTAAGTAGAAGGAGGTAGTCCTTCTTTCCTGCCTGCATAACCATCACCTTAATGTAATGACACTATCAACTTAACATTTAATGCTGTTATGCCATTTTCGTTCACGCACACACACACACACACACACACACACACACACACACACACACACACACACACACACACACACACACACACACATCAACACCTGTTGATTGACGGTTGAGAGGTGGGACCAAAGAGCCAGAGCTCAACCCCCACAAGCACAACTAGGTGAGTACCCCCACCCACACAGTGTAAGTTGATAAAAACATCACCACATGTGGTGTACCTGTGAGCCACAGGCAGTGACCAGGCTGACCGCTCACCGTACTGATGCTGGCCGGCCCCTCACGAGACTCTAGGAGCCTGCAGCAGGAGGCCCACTGCCCTCCTCTCACCACAACCCTTCCAATAACACTCAAATCTGTATAAAACAATCCTTCACCTTCACAATCTTCCTCCTCTTTCCTGCACAATCAACCACCCCCTCCTCCCCTCACAATCTACCACCCCCTCCTCCCCTCACAATCTACCACCCCCTCCTCCCCTCACAATCTACCACCCCCTCCTCCTCTCACAATCTACCCTCCCTTCCTTCTTACATTCATATTTCCGGCTCTGCTTTCCAATTCACATTTGAATGACCCTGAATTTTAATACCTATCTCCCTCCCACCCTTCCCTTCCTCCAGTCCCCCCCCCCCATCCCCTTACCTCTGTCCTCTCCACAATGACTGCTCCCTATCCCTTCTCCTGCGTCAGCAACCCGGGTACCTGGCTCCTCTCATCCCTCTAGTTCTTCCTCGGCCCTCTCACAGCACCCACTATCCACCCACCCACCCCGTCGATTCACCCTATCCAACCCTGTCGCCTCAGCGATGCACACTTGCAATCAATCCATCCCACCCAATCCCATCACTAACTCCTCTTATCCACCCAATATTTCCGCTTCCCAGCCAACCCACCCTATGTCCGCCCACCGATTAAATACATAATCCAACACCCACCACCGAGATAATATTATCATAACAAGACTAAAACAGTAGCGAAAAAGAAACAGGGAAAAAGGAGGAAACCCCACCTCCATTTAATACTTTGACCCAAATATCAGAGTAACAAATAATTCTTGGAGTAGCAAAAACAACCAAGGAGGAGGAAAGGAGGACAAGAAGTGGAGCCAAGAACCGGGTCTCTCCAGCGCTAAGACAGGATCAAGGAAGTGAACGCCAAGATTGTCATTAAGATTGTCAAGACACCCTCACTACTGTCAAGAAAAACACTGCACTAATTATAGGAGGAAAAAGAAGTGACAAGAACGATCAATATGCTTTACCGTAGACCTCTACCTGCTTGAGCAAGAACCTGAGTTAGTGTCTGTAAGGATGTCACCTTCTTTGAGGGCAGTGAAGAACCACGTAAAATTCAATTATATAATATGAAAACGAAGAATTCCACCATGTTACGTCAAGAAATGAGACATAGCTCTCTAGAAAGGTAATAGTGAAGCAGGAAAAGAATTGGATACCATGTACACTGATGGATCTGCTGAACCAAGTAACGGCAGGCGCTGGAGCAGCAGCAGCAACAGCAGCACACACTGACAGGCGCTGGAGCAGCAGCAGCAGCAACAGCAGCACACACTGGCAGGCGCTGGAGCAGCAGCAGCAGCAGCAACAACAGCAGCACACACTGGCAGGCGCTGGAGCAGCAGCAGCAGCAGCAGCAGCAGCAGCAGCAGCAGCACACACTGTAGTAACAAACAATGCCTTCCAAAGCGAAAATGAGGAAAAAACATGGACTGAGAACCACGCCTGCTGAACGCTCAGTCATCACACCTTAATGATCACCGAAATTATCGCGGCATTAAGATATCTAGAACGATGCACAATGGGAGCAGTGATCTGCGCCGAGTCCAGAGCGGCACTGTAAAACCTCATAAATAGTGAGGCAGAAAACAGAGGTATAGGAGATGATATCAACAGAACGGTGAAAAGTGATATCGAGGCAGGGAATGATGATCAGGTTCCTGTGGATTCTTAAACCTTTTGGAATATGTGGAAACGAATGAGCAGATGTACTGGCCCCCCTGAGGGCGTGTACTTCACCCACGAAACTCTTTTACAAATCAGGAGCATCATCGAACACCATCACCGTGACGAGGTAGTGGAGGAGCGGAGGACAGAAGAGCAAGTCAGTGAATCTGTACGCTGGTACAATGGAGTCGCAGCCGACGGCCTCATCCATTATGGACGAGGAGGAGGAGGCTGAAGAAGGGAATCCGTAATTGCGGGCATTGGTCTTGGACACAAGTGCCCCCTGGAGATTCGGGATGGAAACAACAGTTGAGGAGAGCAAAGTTGCAGACTTTGCAAGATGAGTGAAGGATGTCATCTGGGAGTGTGTGTGTGTGTGTGTGTGTGTGTGTGTGTGTGTGTGTGTGTGTGTGTGTGTGTGTGTGTGTGTGTGTGTGTGTGTGTGTGTGTGTGTGAGGGAAGGCCAGCCACTCCCCTCTCCTGGGTGAAAGCTGAGCCTTAGGGAAGCAATGCTAGAGGTAGGGGGAGAAGATAAGACAAGGGCTCAGGGAAGAGTTATCAAACAAATGACCATCATGGAGAAAGAACTAACCACCTCCCCCCTCCCTCCCCTCCCCCTGCAACACCTGCCAACACAGCACCTTACCCAAACAATCAAACTCCCCTCTTCCCCCCACACTTAACAATCCCCCTCCCCCATCAACATCATAATTACCGCTCCGTCCTTCTCCAATTCATCACACTATCACCTCCAAGAACCTCCTCGCCCCTCCCCTGACTCCCCTAGGCCACCCCTCCAACACTTACCTCAAAACAACTCCCCTCCTCACTCTAAACCCCTCCCCCATCTTGAGGTTATCTTGAGATGATTTCGGGGCTTTTTAGTGTCCCCGCGGCCCGGTCCTCGACCAGGCCTCCACCCCCAGGAAGCAGCCCGTGACAGCTGACTAACACCCAGGTACCTATTTTACTGCTAAGTAACAGGGGCATAGGGTGAAAGAAACTCTGCCCATTGTTTCTCGCCGGCGCCTGGGATCGAACCCAGGATCACAAGTCCAGCGTGCTGTCCGCTCGGCCGACCGGCTCCCTTCACTCCCATCACTCAACAGCCTCAACCACCCTCAAGGGAATGAGGACAGACGAACAAGCAGGAGAGAACGGACAGGCAAAATGTAAATATATTTATTTACAATTATCTGCGTTTTGTCTTGTTCTAAATCTCCCATTTTTGTTTAATACAAACATATTTTCACCCACACACACAACAGCTGTAGTACTGTGTTTCACAGTACTGTTTGTTCCATCCTCCCTCAGTACTGTGAACTGTATGTTCTATGTTGACGTGCGACTGTAGGCTCAGAACCCCCTCTCTACCCTGGGAGATCTTAGGAGAACCCTGGCAGATCTTAGAACCCTGGGAGATCTTAGAAGAACACTGGGAGATCTTAGAAGAACCCTGGGAGATCTTAGAAGAACCCTGGGAGATCTTAGAAGAACCCTGGGAGATCTTAGAAGAACCCTGGGAGATCTTAGAAGAACCCTGGGAGATCTTAGAAGAACCCTGGGAGATCTTTGAAGAACCCTGGGAGATCTTAGAAGAACCCTGGGAGATCTTAGAAGAACCCTAGCAGATCCTACGAGAACCCTGACAGATCTTAGGAGAGGCTCAGCTGAGCACATCCCACCACACATCCCACACACAAGCAGAGATGACTCCCAGCCTCTCTTGGACCCACTGTAACCAACCACCGCAACACAACTTCCAAGTGTGTTGGAAGGTCACGCAGGTCGGCGTTCAATCCCCGACCGGCCAAGTGGTTGGACACTATGCCTTTCCCTCCGTCCCATCCCAAATCCTTATCCTGATCCCTTCCCAGTGCTGCATAGTCGTAATGGCTTGGCGCTTTCCCTTGATAAATCCTTGTAACAACCACTTGGTGCACTCCCACTGTAGGAGGGAACGAGACACAGTGATTGGATTCTTTCTCAGCACACCCACTTGGGCTGGACGGTAGAGCGACGGTCTCGCTTCATGCAGGTCGGCGTTCATTCCTCCGACCGTCCATAAGTGGTTGGGCACCATTCCTTTCCCCCACGTCTCATCCCAAATCCTTATCCTGATTCCCTTTCCTAGTGCTATATAGTCGTAATGGCTTGGCGCTTTCTCATGATAGTTTCTTTCCTTCCCAACAGGACTGAGGGCAAAGCACAACACTAGACCCAACACCGGCAATAATCCATATTTAAGAGTCTTGCACAAATAAATACCAAAATAACAACATTACATGACCTGATAATAATCCAGGACGGACCGAAACGTCGCCGTCTCTTCTGATGTTGGGTTTTGGTCATACAATAACAGAACTGGGAGCTTGTTGACCAGACCACATACTAGAAGGTGAAGGGACGACGACGTTGCGGTCCGTCCTGGACCATTCTCAAGTCGATTTCTCCCAATCGACTTGAGAATGGTCCAGGACGGACCGAAACGTCGTCGTCCCTTCACCTTCTAGTGTGTGGTCTGGTGAACGTACTTCAGCCACGTTATTGTGACTCCTCGTCTGCAGAACTAAGAGTTATATGGTCACTACCTCAGGGCGTGACGGTGTATCGGGTCGTGGGCTGCGACGAGGTATACTTAGGTGAGACATCAAGCAACTTGCATGCCAGGGGGTGTAACAACTATATACATGGGGCCTGCGGGGTAGAAACGGGACGGGGGCCACGTAATTATGTGTGGGGATGGGGAGTATATGATGGGGGGGGGATGACACGGATGAGAGAGATGGGTTAAATGACCAATTGATGGGTAAGGGGGTCAAGATAACGGCCTGGTGATGGAGACGGTGAGTCACTTACCGGGAGATGGGGGGGGGGAAGTGTCGTGAGTATTAGGGGAGGGAGGGAATAAGTAGGTGAGAGGGGGGGGCATGGGAAATAGGGGGAATAGGGTACAGAAAAGGGGTAGGGCAGGTGGGAGAAGTTTCCCTCTTTCCGAAAGTTTCAATAATTGTGATCTTTCCGATAACAAAGGGGGGTTTAGGCACTGGGGAGTAGCCGGGACCCCCCACTATTGTTATTGTTTTAGAGTCAGCTACTGGGAACTAAAAGTTCCGAGTAGCACAGGCTATGGCGAGCCCGTTGTGTACGTACCTGGCACAGGAGCGGGGCTGTGTCAGACCTCCACTAGACGCAGCCAGCATATCCACGCTGTGGACACGAGGTGTGGTGTGGCTCGCCGGCCTGGCCCCGCCAAGTCCAGCCTGATGGTACAGGCTACCACGGTACAACGGTACGGCATGGAACACTTCTATACAAAGGTAACACCCGAGGTGGCATAGCAGGAAAGGTGCTGGCATGAGTGAGAAGATGTATTTCTGGGAGGCGATGGAGGTAGATTTGGAGGTATAGTGCTTACCTAACAGTCCAGTGACAATACTGGGGAGGTGAGGTCTAGCTCTGCATACCCCGCCTACCAGCCTTGTTGTACCTGCTGCGAATGGAGGTGACTCCCACGACTTCTTTCAGTGCGTTCCAGTCCGGGGTTCGAGAATTTCCTAAACATCATTGGACTCATTTGCATTTCCCGCTTCCGTTTATGGCCACCTCGTCCTGCTTTCTCGCAACTTAAAGAGGCTGTTATTCTCTTGATATTATCCTCAGTATCTTGTATATTGTGATCATGTCCGCCCCCTACTTTCTTCTGTCGTCCGGAAGAAGGATGGGGAACCTCGTACAACCCTGTCCTCCAGGTGTAGTGGGGTTTAATGCCTTTAAACTATCATTATAGCTTAACCCCTCTCAGTTTGGACACTATTGTTTGAGGTGGAGTAGGTGGAGTTTGAGGTGGAGTGGGTGGAGTTTGAGGTGGAGTGGGGGGGGAGTTTGAGGTGGAGTGGGTGGAGTTTGAGGTGGAGTGGGTGGAGTTTGAGGTGGAGTGGGGGGGAGTTTGAGGTGGAGTGGGTGGAGTTTGAGGTGGAGTTTGAGGTGGAGTGGGTGGGAGTTTGAGGTGGAGTGGGTGGGAGTTTGAGATGGAGTGGGGTGGAGTTTGAGGTGGAGTGGGGTGGAGTTTGAGGTGGAGTGGGTAGAGTTTGAGGTGGAGTGGGTGGAGTTTGAGGTGGAGTGGGGTGGAGTTTGAGGTGGAGTGGGTGGAGTTTGAGGTGGAGTGGGTGGAGTTTGAGGTGGAGTGGGTGGGAGTTTGAGGTGGAGTGGGGTGGAGTTTGAGGTGGAGTGGGTGGAGTTTGAGGTGGAGTGGGTGGAGTTTGAGGTGGAGAGGGTGGAGTTTGAGGTGGAGTGGGGTGGAGTTTGAGGTGGAGTGGGTGGAGTTTGAGGTGGAGTGGGTGGAGTTTGAGGTGGAGTGGGTGGAGTTTGAGGTAGAGAGGGTGGAGTTTGAGGTGGTGTTTGCGGTGGAGGTGTTGCACCCCCCCCCCCCCCCACAGCTGTGCGTCACTTCCGCCTGGACAACACCCGTTCACCCGTCACCACCCACATCCGCTCCAGACACCCGTCCACCCGTCACCACCCACATCCGCTCCAGACACCCGTCCACCCGTCACCACCCACATCCGCTCCAGACACCCGTCCACCCGCGCTCCTTCCCTCACCCCTCCCACCTCCACCTCTCCCCCACAACCCCCTCACTTCCTCTCTCCCCCAGCACCCATCTCTCCTTCGCTCCCACAATTAACAGATCTCTCACCCTGTCCACAAAGGACAGAAGATAGTGTATATATGCTGGTTAGCATTGTAAACGTGTGGCCACGTCTGTGGTAGAAAAAATAGACAAAATTCCACAACTTCCTTTCTAACTCCCACGTCACCCTCACCATCAACGTCACCCTCACCATCAACGTCACCCTCACCATCAACAACACCCTCACCATCAACGTCACCCTCACCATCAACGTCACCCTCACCATCAACGTCACCCTCACCATCAACAACACCCTCACTATCAACGTCACCCTCACCATCAACAACACCCTCACCATCAACAACACCCTCACCATCAACACACTCACCATCAACAACACCCTCACCATCAACAACACCCTCACCATCAACAACACCCTCACCATCAACAACACCCTCACCATCAACAACACACTCACCATCAACAACACCCTCACCATCAACAACACCCTCACCATCAACAACACCCTCACCATCAACAACACCCTCACCATCAACAACACCCTCACCATCAACAACACCCTCACCATCAACAACACCCTCACCATCAACAACAACCTCACCATCAACAACACCCTCACTATCAACAACACCCTCACCATCAACAACACCCTCACTATCAACAACACCCTCACCATCAACAACACCCTCACTATCAACAACACCCTCACCATCAACAACACCCTCACTATCAACAACACCCTCACCATCAACAACACCCTCACTATCAACAACACCCTCACTATCAACAACACCCTCACCATCAACAACACCCTCACTATCAACAACACCCTCACCATCAACAACACCCTCACTATCAACAACACCCTCACCATCAACAACACCCTCACTATCAACAACACCCTCACTATCAACAACACCCTCACCATCAACAACACCCTCACCATCAACAACACCCTCACCATCAACAACACCCTCACCATCAACAACACCCTCACCATCAACAACACCCTCACCATCAACAACACCCTCACCATCAACAACACCCTCACCATCAACAACACACTCACCATCAACAACACCCTCACTATCAACAACACCCTCACCATCAACAACACCGTCACTATCAACAACACCCTCACCATCAACAACACCCTCACTATCAACAACACCCTCACTATCAACAACACCCTCACCATCAACAACACCCTCACTATCAACAACACCCTCACCATCAACAACACCCTCACTATCAACAACACCCTCACCATCAACAACACCCTCACTATCAACAACACCCTCACCATCAACAACACCCTCACTATCAACAACACCCTCACCATCAACAACACCCTCACCATCAACAACACCCTCACCATCAACAACACCCTCACCATCAACAACACCCTCACTATCAACAACACCCTCACCATCAACAACACCCTCACTATCAACAACACCCTCACCATCAACAACACCCTCACCATCAACAACACCCTCACCATCAACAACACCCTCACCATCAACAACACCCTCACCATCAACAACACCCTCACTATCAACAACACCCTCACCATCAACAACACCCTCACTATCAACAACACCCTCACTATCAACAACACCCTCACCATCAACAACACCCTCACCATCAACAACACCCTCACCATCAACGTCACCCTCACCATCAACGTCACCCTCACCATCAACAACACCCTCACCATCAACAACACCCTCACCATCAACAACACCCTCACCATCAACAACACCCTCACCATCAACAACACCCTCACCATCAACAACACCCTCACCATCAACAACACCCTCACCATCAACAACACCCTCACCATCAACAACACCCTCACCATCAACAACACCCTCACCATCAACAACACCCTCACCATCAACAACACCCTCACCATCAACAACACCCTCACCATCAACAACACCCTCACCATCAACAACACCCTCACCATCAACAACACCCTCACCATCAACAACACCCTCACCATCAACAACACCCTCACCATCAACAACACCCTCACCATCAACAACACCCTCACCATCAACAACACCCTCACCATCAACAACACCCTCACCATCAACAACACCCTCACCATCAACAACACCCTCACCATCAACAACACCCTCACCATCAACAACACCCTCACCATCAACAACACCCTCACCATCAACAACACCCTCACCATCAACAACACCCTCACCATCAACAACACCCTCACCATCAACAACACACTCACCATCAACAACACCCTCACCATCAACAACACCCTCACCATCAACAACACACTCACCATCAACAACACCCTCACCATCAACAACACCCTCACCATCAACAACACACTCACCATCAACAACACACTCACCATCAACAACACCCTCACCATCAACAACACACTCACCATCAACAACACCCTCACCATCAACAACACCCTCACCATCAACAACACACTCACCATCAACAACACCCTCACCATCAACAACACCCTCACCATCAACAACACCCTCACCATCAACACACTCACCATCAACAACACCCTCACCATCAACAACACCCTCACCATCAACAACACACTCACCATCAACAACACACTCACCATCAACAACACACTCACCATCAACAACACCCTCACCATCAACAACACCCTCACCATCAACAACACACTCACCATCAACAACACCCTCACCATCAACAACACCCTCACCATCAACAACACCCTCACCATCAACAACACACTCACCATCAACAACACCCTCACCATCAACAACACCCTCACCATCAACAACACACTCACCATCAACAACACCCTCACTATCAACAACACACTCACTATCAACAACACCCTCACCATCAACAACACACTCACCATCAACAACACCCTCACTATCAACAACACACTCACTATCAACAACACCCTCACCATCAACAACACCCTCACTATCAACAACACACTCACTATCAACAAGAACAACACCCTCACTATCAACAACAACAACACCCTCACTATCAACAAGAACAACACCCTCACTATCAACAACAACAACACACTCACTATCAACAAGAACAACACCCTCACTATCAACAACAACAACACCCTCACTATCAACAACAACAACACCCTCACTATCAACAAGAACAACACCCTCACTATCAACAAGAACAACACCCTCACTATCAACAACAACAACACCCTCACTATCAACAACAACAACACCCTCACTATCAACAAGAACAACACCCTCACTATCAACAAGAACAACACCCTCACTATCAACAACAACGCCCTCACCATCAACAAGAACAACACCCTCACTATCAACAACAACAACGCCCTCACCATCAACAACAACAACACCCTCACCATCAACAACAACAACACCCTCACTATCAACAACAACAACACCCTCACTATCAACAAGAACAACACCCTCACTATCAACAACAACAATACCCTCACTATCAACAACAACAATACCCTCACTATCAACAACAACAACACCCTCACTATCAACAACAACAACACCCTCACTATCAACAACAACAACACCCTCACTATCAACAACAACAACACCCTCACTATCAACAACAACAACACCCTCACTATCAACAACAACAACACCCTCACTATCAACAACAACAACACCCTCACTATCAACAACAACAACACCCTCACTATCAACAACAACAACACCCTCACCACCAAACAACAGCCTCACCATCAACAACACCTTCACCATCAATAACCTATTGGTGTTTCTGGAGGTCATTAACCCCGCGACACTGTCTCTGACCAGAGCCTCGTGCTTGACTCCCTCATCAACCAGAGCCTCGTGCTTGACTCCCTCATCAACCAGAGCCTCGTGCTTGACTCCCTCATCAACCAGAGCCTCGTGCTTGACTCCCTCATCAACCAGAGCCTCGTGCTTGACTCCCTCATCAACCAGAGCCTCGTGCTTGACACCCTCATCAACCAGAGCCTCGTGCTTGACTCCCTCATCAACCAGAGCCTCGTGCTTGACTCCCTCATCAACCAGAGCCTCGTGCTTGACTCCCTCATCAACCAGAGCCTCGTGCTTGACTCCCTCATCAACCAGAGCCTCGTGCTTGACTCCCTCATCAACCAGAGCCTCGTGCTTGACTCCCTCATCAACCAGAGCCTCGTGCTTGACTCCCTCATCAACCGGGGCTCTTACAAGGGGAGGTTTTGTTAGGTGTCACAAGAGTGTTCATAATCTGGCAGCCGTTCTGCTCATATAGTATATTAATAATTCCACGGCCCACAAAACTGAAAAAAAAAGGCTCCTGAACATCATTAGTGTTAGAAATGTGACCCTTACCTACACCAGCCACAATACTGAATGAATAATACACCATAAGAGCAAGCGGGAGATTCGAACCCATGGCTCCTACTGATTTCTACATTTATACATCACCTTAATGTGATTTCTTTGAAGAGAAGCGTTGGAAGTAGAAGTCCTCTAGAGTACAAGCCAGAGTGCATGCGGAGTGATGAGTGAAACCCAGGTTAGGCTTCAGTGTAAGCCTCAGGAACCCTAGGGGATTCAGTGGAATTACAGGTACCAATGCTGTTTACCATGTCGTGGTGTTGTGGTCCGAGGCGTTTGCTTGGGAGTACTCGGAGCACAGGTTCGTATCCTCCTCGACGGCTCCTACTGATTTTCTCATTGACACATCACGTTAATGAGATTTCAGTGTGCAACTGTATTTCTATTATGTATTTCACGTATATATATATACTGCATATTATATATTTCACGTACATGTGTACTGATATTTCATGTACACAAATCATATACTTTAAATCAGTTGGTTTATCATTACTACGAGTGCCAGTATAAGGTCTTGCCCATCTTCCTGGTCTCAGGCAGGCAGGGTTCCTGGGACCAGATTCACGAAGCAGTTACGCAAGTACTTACGAACGTGTACATCTTTCCTCAATCTTTGACGGCTTTGTTTACATTTATTAAACAGTTTACAAGCATGAAAACTTGCCAATCAACTGTTGTTATTGTTATAAACAGCCTCCTGGTGCTTCGGAGCTCATTAACTGTTTAATAATTGTAAACAAAGCCGCCAAAGATTGAGAAAAGATGTACAGCTTCGTAAGTGCTTGCGTAACTGCTTCGTGAATCTGGCCCCAGGCCTCAGGTACTTTTACCGTATTCCACCAGTACCAGACCGGTCCACAGCCAGTCCCGTACCCGGTACTTGAGTGTGTGGCAGTGTAGCGCAGAGTACCCCGACAGGGAGTTCGAGATCAGAACCCGACGGCTTGTTTACACTACAGACAGGCAACAGCTGACAGAA
>NC_091199.1:19306538-19354038 GCF_040958095.1 Procambarus clarkii | reverse complement strand
GAAAATGCTATCAAGCGCCAGCCTCCCGAGACCATATCGGCGATATCAACAATACACAGATTGAAAGAGAAAGACACCTTTCCATCCGTAATTCTCCTGGTTCCTTAACTACCCCTCACCGCCTTAACAATACCCGGAAAACGAGCGGAATTTATATGTGGACGCGCACTCCGCAGGTGCCGGGTGGCGGCCACCCCCTTACGTAAAATCTTCCAGACGAATGAGTGGGGAAAATTGAGGAAGGTGATGGTGGGGAACATTCCTAAAAGCGAGTGGTGTCTGCGCCGCGGACCGTCTTCCACCAGCCTCCGGGCAAAGAAAGTGTGTGTGCGTGTGTATTCACCTAGTTGTGTTTGCGGGGGTTGAGCTCTGGTTCTTTGGTCCCGCCTCTCAACTGTCAATCAACTGATGTACAGATTCCTGAGCCTACTGGGCTCATATCTACATTTAAAACTGTGTATGGAGTCAGCCTCCACCACATCACTGCCTAATGCATTCCACCTGTTAACTACTCTGACACTGAAAAAGTTCTTTCTAACGTCCCTGTGGCTCATTTGGGTACTCAGTTTCCACCTGTGTCCCCTTGTTCGCGTACCGCCAATGTTGAATAGTTTATCCTTGTCTACCCTGTCAATTCCCCTGAGGATTTTATAGGTAGTGATCATGTCTCCCCTCACTCTTCTGTTTTCCAGTGTCGTAAGGTGCATTTCCCGCAACCTTTCCTCGTAATTCATGCCTCTTAGTTCTGGGACTAGTCTAGTGGCATACCTCTGAACTTTTTCCAGCTTCGTCTTGTGCTTGACAAGGTACGGGCTCCATGCTGGGGCAGCATACTCCAAGATTGGTCTTACGTATGTGGTGTACAACTTCTAAACGATTCCTTACACAGGTTCCTGAAGGCTGTTCTGATGTTAGCCAGCCTCGCATATGCCGCAGACGTAATTTTCTTTATGTGGGCTTCAGGAGACAGGTTTGGTGTGATAACTAGATCTTTCTTTCTTTCTGTTTCATTAAGTACTTCATCTCCTATTCTGTATCTTTTGTCAGGCCTCCTTTTTCCACCGCCTAGTTTCATTACTTTGAATTTTCTCGGGTTAAACTTTAGCAGCCATTTGTTGGACCATTCATTCAGTCTGTCTAGGTCGTCCTGTACCCTCCTACTATCATCCTCTGTTTCAATCCTCCTCATAATTTTTGCATTATCAGTGAACATTGTGAGAAACGACTCTATACCCTCTGGGAGATCATTTACATATATCAGAAAAAGTATTGGTCCAAGGACTGACCCCTGCAGGACTCCACGTGTGACGTCACGCCAATCCGAGACCTCTCCCCTCACAGTGACTCGTTGTCTTCTGTTACTTAGGTACTCCTTTATCCAACGAAGTACCTTCCCTTTCACTCCAGCCCGCATCTTCAGTTTTTTCACTAGCCTCTTGTGTGGTACTGAATCAAAGGCTTTTTGACAATCCAAAAATATGCAGTCTGCCCACCCTTCTCTTTCTTGCCTGATTTTTGTTGCCTGGTCGTAGAATTCAATTAGCCCTGTGAGGCAGGACTTGCCATCTCTGAACCCATGTTGATGCTGTGTTACAAAGTGGGGGGGTAGAAATAGCCTAAGCTACTCTATCCCTTTGAGATGTATTTCTTGCTTATCTCAATAAACATACTTGAACTTGTTACAAAGTCCCTTCGCTCCAGATGTTCCACTAGCTTTCTTCGTACAATCTTCTCCATCAGCTTGCATGGTATGTAGGTTAGGGACACACACACACACACTGTGTGTGTGTGTGTGTGTGTGTGTGTGTGTGTGTGTGTGTGTGTGTGTGTATTTACTATCTGTGCCTGAAAAATCGAGCTATTAGCTCTTGGACCCCGCCTTTCTAACGAATCTATTTTTCCTCTATTATGTCCACTACGTATATTTCTCTAACACGCACACACACACATCCCAGGAAGCAGCCCGTAGCAGCTGTCTAACTCCCAGGTACCTATTTACGTCTAGGTGAACAGGAGCACCATATGAAAGAAAACCTCCTCATTTGTTTCAGAAGAGAATGCAGTAGAAGGAGTCAAGTTACGGCGTAAGGCAGAGCAACTAATTCGTCCTGGCAGCCATAATTACGAATCCTACACAGCAGACATTTGCAAAGTAGATGAAAAATAACTGTACAGTTGTTTAAGATAAGATAAACAGTTTTCTCCCTCAGTCTGTTATAGTCCCCCAACGAACATATTACAAAGCACTATGAAAAGTAGCGGCTTATTCCCAGTTTCTAAATATCGGTAGGTTAGGTTAGGTGGGATGCTTGGGTTTGCAGAAGTTTCTGGTTGGGGCAGCAATTCTGTTTTACCACAGCGTACACAATACAGAGACCGGGCCGAATGTTGACGATGAAGAGATGGTACCCCTTGCGATGACTTCGGGGCTCAACGTCCCCGCGGCCCGGTCCCCGACCAGGCCTCCTGGTTGCTGGACTGGTCAACCAAGCTGTCGGACGCAGCAGCTCGCAGCCTGGAATGTAGAGTCATCATCTGCATGCATTTGTCTTTTTGTTGATATGAAGGGCAGCCACGGATCCCCTTCTCTTTTCCTCCACTGGTGTAAACAATGTTTTGCTTGCGAGAGGAATTTGTAAGGCTATTAAATGAATGCTTTGTTGTTTAATGTTAATGTTTAATATGTTTAGTGTTTAATAGGTTCAATGTTTCATATGTTCAATGTTTCATATGTTTAATGTTTAATAGGTTCAATGTTTCATATGTTTAATGTTTAATAGGTTCAATGTTTCATATGTTTAATAGGTTCAATGTTTCATATGTTTAATGTTTAATAGGTTCAATGTTTCATATGTTTAATGTTTAATAGGTTCAATGTTTCATATGTTTAATGTTTAATAGATTCAATGTTTCATATATTTAATGTTTAATAGGTTCAATGTTTCATATGTTTAATGTTTAATAGATTCAATGTTTCATATGTTTAATGTTTAATAGGTTCAATGTTTCATATATTTAATGTTTAATGGGTTCAATGTTTCATATGGTTAATGTTTAATAGGTTCAATGTTTCATATGTTTAATGTTTAATAGATTCAATGTTTCATATATTTAATGTTTAATAGGTTCAATGTTTCATATGTTTAATGCTCTGTCGTTTAAGAGTAATAGAAAAATAGATGTAACATCCCTTTTTGATCTCCAATTCTAAGCAATAGAAAATAATTCCTCCAATGTATATTTTGTTGTAACAGGATGTTATTACAACATTAAATAAAACAGCTGAACCTCACAAATGTCATCCCAAGAACATTTAAAGAAATTAACAATTCAATTGTCATTAAACTTTGGGGAGAGATTTTAGGAAACTTTTATTTATTTTATATATATTTATAATATATATAATTTTATATATATATATAATATATATAATTAATAATATATATAAAATTTATATATATATTTATTTTAATTTTAGGAACGGTTCTACAAAAGTGGAAACTTGCAAATGTCACACAAATCCATTCAAAAGCTTGTTAATGTCACGGGAGGGTTATAAGCGTCACCACAAGGGCTTACTGACCAACCAACTAACAGCGAGAATACTCCGCTCCTGAGCATAGTATAAGACTAAATTATACCATTAGTGTATATGCACCGAGTAGCAGGGAACACCACTCAGTGCATGTAACCCCTTGATGAAAAGGACAAATAGGGCCAGAGTTCTTCCGAGACGCGGGTTCGATCCCATTGCAAAGCGGCAATATTCGTTTATAGAGTCATCGCGTCCTTGTGGTGCCATCGGGCAAGGCTACCACGATGGCACGATGGAGAGGCGACGACGTTTCGGTCCGTCCCGGACCATTATCAAGTCAAAACATTGTCGTTTCTCCATCTTTAGTACATACATACATACATACATACATACATACATACATACATACATACATACATACATACATACATACATACATACATACATACATACAATGCCTAAAGCCACTATTACGCAAATCGTTTCGGGCAGTGTGGTTCTTCTGACTTCTGACATGTGGTTTGGTCGTGGACCAACATCACTCTTGGATGTTGCGTCAATGTGGCCTCGAGTCATTGTTCCCACGAGTTTATCCACTAATGACGTCGAGTTGATTCGCCAGTAATTACAAGAAGTGATTACAAGATTACAAGTAGTAATTACAAGTAGTAATTACATCGTGCCATCTATCTTCTGATGTCTAGTTTGCTCATCATATCTTCAGCCACGTTATTGTGACTTATCATCTGCATGTTGAGTCGACGCTGAATCAACGCCATCAACGTTGATGTAAACAAATCCACAGGAGCCGCGATGAGGGTTCGACTAATCATGACTAAGTGACTAAGCATGCTTTAGTCAACTACGCCACGACATGGTCAAAAGAATTGCAACCTGGGGCACACCTGCACACACAAGGATCCCGAGGCTTCCACTGAAGCCTAACCGGGGTCATACTCGCAAGGGGTCAGGAATTGGGATGGGACGGGGAAGGGGGAAGGGGAAGGAATGCTGCCCAACCACTTGGACGGTCGGGGGATTGAACGCCGACCTGCATGAAGCAAGATCGTCGCTCTACCATCCAGCCCAAGTGGTTGGGCAGATAATGCAATAATGTAAGATTATTTCATTATTTTCAATACAAAGAACAAAAATCCCGATAGCCAGGATATCAGAGAGGGAGATAACACCCCTGTCATTATTAACCAATCTGGAGGAGACGAGGCATCTAGCAAGGAGACACCTGAAAAACACCTGGATTTCAACACCTGTCTCACTCTCTCTTAACACGGGCATGACTGATCACATATTTTGCGACAGGCAGGTGACAGGAGCATGGAGCCAGGGCACAGCACGGCGCCAGGGCACAGCACGGCGCCAGCACGGGCAGCGAGGCGACACCGCCCCATTACTTGCGACCGGGGCATCGATAACCCGATTTATGTCTAGGTTTGAGTGAGAGGTTATCTTGAGATTATTTTGAGATGATTTCGGGGCTTTAGCGTCCCCGCGGCCCGGTCCTCGACAAGGCCTCCTTTTTATTACACCCCTCCCCCCCCAGGGAAGCAGCCCATAGCAGCTGTCTAACTCCCAGGTACCTATTTACTGCTAGGTGAACAGGTGCATTAGGGTGAAAGAAACTTTGCCAATTTGTTTCCGCTTCTACCGGGGATCGAACCCGGAACCTCAGGACTACGAATCCGAAGCGCTGTCCACTCAGCTGTCAGGGCCCCCTATATGGTATATTCCAATCCTTGCCAATATTGTCTGATTTCAATCTTGTAAAGTTGTAATAAGTTTGCCAGGCAGGATTTCCAATCACTGAATCCAACTTGGTGACTGGAGGCAAACACAACTGTTCTAAGTGTTTCATTAGCCATTCCTGGGTTCAGTCCCCCCCCCCCCAATAACTGGTAGGCTGTGCTTGTTAGCGATGCTCCCGTGTAGTTCAGTGATTATTGCCGCCCCCGCCCCCCCCCCCCCTCTTCCCGGCATACTGGTAGAATACCGGTAGTTTTCAAGCAGTGAGGGAGATGATTATACATGACTGATTATAGTAAACATGACTACTGAAGAGACATGTCAGGTCGTCTCGCCTGACAATAGCTACGATGAGTGCTGGACATGCCATCACCCTAAGCCTGTTATTCAACACTCACCAACACTGAACACAAGAGCCGCGTTATAGGTAATAACTACAAATATATTTGTGGCTATTAATCGAAACAACCCGTTGAAAATGAAACGAATTGTCACTCAATAATTGAACATTTTTTTGTTGGTGGCTTCAGGAATTGGTAAGACCAGAGAGGAGGAGAAGAACAGGGTGGCATATTCCTCGTCCCAGTAGACGGTTGAGAGGCACATCTCCGTTAGCAAAAATCAACGGAGACATCTTTCAACACAGAGATTACTAATGCAGCCGTTGTTGATCTGGAGACTAAGTGGGAAGTAGAAGCACAGAACATAGTAGTCTGTGCACTTATTAACGAGTACTGTACCTCTAACGAGCCCGGGAGCTGGACACAGCCTGTCCGTGTTGGACTTACAGGTGTAAGAGCGGACTTACCTACTAAGACTTACCTGCTGCCCCTTCTAGTGCCTCATTATTTTTTTAACCTAACGAGTAACCGGAAAGAAAGACCTTACCTGTTGAAGCCGGCGTCTTGTCGAACTTGAAGCTGGGCCTCTTGTAGAGCGCTGGGGACACCGGCAGGTAGGACCTGAGGTGGCCGTTGGACTTGGTCATGCTCAGCACAGAGGTCGTCTTGGCCGTGTTGTTGTTGTTGATGTTGTTGTTGTTGTGGCAGCTGGCGTTGGTGTCGACGAGGGAGTCGATGCTGGCGGCGCGTCTCAGCGGGGGCGCTCCGTTCTTACTGCAGGAGGGGCAGGCAACGGAGATAACAGGTCATTATACTCACGAAGGAACTCGCAATATCCCTCCTGAATTTTTGTCTATATATATATATTTTTAATAGATCAATTTCCATTGACTTTTATAGAAGGAGTGATTACAGAAACACAGAGGGGGGGGAGGTGAGATTTAAAATGGGGGTTTTTTGTCTGATTTTACTAATATGTTGTGTTTGTTATTGATGTGATTTTATGAGGTAAGTTCAAAAGTAATATGATATTGTCTTTATGGATCTGGTGTGTGGTGGTCTAATGCCGCCCCTTTCTAGTGTTGCCCCCTTCTAGTGCTGCTCCTTCTAGTGTTGCCCCTTCTAGTGCTGCTCCTTCTAGTGTTGCCCCCTTCTAGTGTTGCCCCCTTCTAGTGTTGCCCCTTCTAGTGTTGCTCCTTCTAGTGTTGCCCCTTCTAGTGTTGCTCCTTCTAGTGCTGCCCCTTCTAGTGCTGCTCCTTCTAGTGCTGCTCCTTCTAGTGCTGCCCCTTCTAGTGCTGCTCCTTCTAGTGTTGCCCCTTCTAGTGCTGCTCCTTCTAGTGTTGCTCCTTCTAGTGTTGCCCCTTCTAGTGCTGCTCCTTCTAGTGCTGCCCCCTTCTAGGACTTTATAAGTGCGAGTGTGTAGTCTGGGGCTGAGCATGTGCTTCACCACACAACCTGAAACTATGTGTATTGCCGTCACATATTTACCTATTTGGAGTCTATGTGTGCACACACACCTGTATTTCACGGGTATGGTATGTATATGTTCCATGTGTACATATTCGTATTTCATGTCCTCCTGTTTGTATTCTATGTATACCTGTTTGTATTCATTGAGCTTAAAATATCACTATTACAGGAATCCAAGTATGTACGTGCGTACACGCGCACCACAAGCGTAATGCGCGTGTGTGTGAGATTCTACCCACAATGCAACTTTACTATATATATATATATATATATATATATATATATATATATATATATATATATATATATATATATATATATATATATATATATATATATATATAACAGCAATCATGTATTAACTAAATACAGGAGAGAGAACTGTAACTGTTCCTTCATGCAAGACAACAGTACAAGGAACAGGTGACTTGTAAACAGGGACCTGCGTGCATTACAAATCTAAAGTCGCCTCAAAGTTTGGTGGATAATTAATGATACTTTTTGTTGTTTTTTTAGACCTACAAAAACCGAACCACATTCCGTATTAATGGGGATAATTGTTGATGGATTTGTTGCTATTTTTTGGTTTTACTAATTACTGCTGATTCAGTTTAAATGACCCCATTACGTTATGGTGTTTCATATTTGCTATAAAAAATGGATTATCACTGACGTTTGTGCAACCTCGCTCGGATTGTATATGTAGCAGCAGTAAAGATTAGCAGCAGTAAGATTAGCAGCAGTAAAGATTAGATTAGCAGCAGTGAGATTAGGAACACTACGATTAGCCGCAGTAAACCTCTGATTGATTGATTGATGAAGATTAAGCCACCCAAGAGGTGGCACGAGCATGAATAGCCCGTAAGTGGTGGTAGCCCTTTTGAGCCATTATCAGTATCAAGAGCTGATACTGGAGATCTGCGGAGGCGCGACTGCACCCTGCGTGACGGGAGATGTCTCCCGTACCAAGTGGTGACCAGATGGTCCAGTAAACCTTTCTTTGCAACACTTGCCACAAATGTATTGTATTTTGTATACTTCCAAAAATAGTAATGTTTACATATCAACTTTTGATATTACAGGAAGATTATGAACACAAATATTTGGTGATGGTCCTGGCCACTTGTGGTACACTTTGTGGCCGTCAACAATGATCCCCATTTCACCTCCACTTTTGAGTTGTTACAGAAAGAAAATAAGATAAATATATACAGTACATACGGGAAAATGATGCATCCTAACCAAATAGGTAATGAAGGATTATGGATGTATAAGAGAGAGAGAGAGAGAGAGAGAGAGAGAGAGAGAGAGAGAGAGAGAGAGAGAGAGAGAGTAGAGAGGAGAGAGAGAGAGGAGAGAGAGAGGAGAGAGTAGAGAGGAGAGAGAGAGAGAGAGAGAGTAGAGAGAGTAGAGAGAGAGTAGAGAGGAGAGAGAGAGAGGAGAGAGAGAGTAGAGAGAGAGAGTAGAGAGAGTAGAGAGAGAGAGAGAGGAGAGAGAGAGTAGAGAGAGTAGAGAGAGTAGAGAGTAGAGAGAGAGAGAGAGAGAGAGAGAGAGAGAGAGAGAGAGAGAGAGAGAGAGAGAGAGAGAGAGAGAGAGAGAGAGAGAGAGAGAGAGAGAGAGAGAGAGCGAGAGAGAGAGAGAGAGGAGAGAGAGAGAGTAGAGAGGAGGAAGATATATATATATATATATATATATATATATATATATATATATATATATATATATATATATATATATATATATATATATATAGAGAGAGAGAGAGAGAGAGAGAGAGAGAGAGAGAGAGAGAGAGAGAGAGAGAGAGAGAGAGAGAGAGAGAGAGAGAGAGAGAGAGAGAGAGAGAGAGAGAGAGAGAGAGAGAGAGAGAGAGAGAGAGAGAGAGAGAGAGAGAGAGAGAGAGAGAGAGAGAGAGAGGAGAGAAAGAGGAGAGAAAGAGGAGAGAAAGAGGAGAGAGAGAGAGAGAGAGAGAGAGAACATTCCTCAACAAAGGACAACATGGGAGTAATACAGACAGCCTAGCCGACCTCTCGGGACTCAACAAAGAAAACGGTTGTAAGAGAAAATGGTCAACAGGGGGCAAACTACGCTATAGTCACACTTTCTCTACATTAGAAAATAAACTTTTTGATCTCTCTCTCTCTCTCCACGGACAAGGACTTACGATGGTAAATGGCTACATGCTATCGCAATGCACTTCAAATTCTATCAGGAAAGGTTCGCAAATATAAGGAAATGGATTACAAAGTAGAAATAACAATTACCAAGAGCATTAATGAAATACCTGGAGGCATTGTACGAGGAGATTGCGACAAGGAACACAAGACGCCAAGCGACGCTCAACGCTGTACATAATACAGTATACAGTGTAGGTAACCGAGCTGTAATAATACAGTATACAGTACAGGTGGCTGGACAAAGCTTTGTAACGGCGATCAAACAAGCAAGATACCAAAGTACTGTGAATGTATTAGAATAAGGACATTAACAGGATGGGGTTGGTGCTTGAGAGGGGGCTGGTGAGAGGGGATTTGGTGAGAGGGGGTTTGGTGAGAGGGGGTTTGGTGAGAGGGGGGGGGGGTAAGGAGGGGGGTAGAAGTATCTCCTGCCAGTGGTGCTTGGGGGGTTGGGGGGGACCTCTACTGGAAGGAAGGGGGGAGGGAGTTGAGGATATCCACTGACGGGTAATCTATGAAGGGGCTGAGGTCGTAACGAAGAAGGGGGAGGGTGTGGAGGTTCTAGAAGGGAAGGGGAGGTTAAGGGGCTCAGCGGGAGGAGGGGAAATGAACACCTCCAGGGCAAGGGGGGGGGGATGGAGTGGGGTGGAGGAGGCAAGAGGTCCAACAAGATGAAGGGAACTAGAAACAAGAAGAAGTGAAGTAGAGATAGTGAAGGCCTCTAGGGGGGGGGGAATGGAACACGGGCGCTGAGGACAGATGGTGGTAGGCCTACAGGTGCGGGTTGTGGTAGTGGACGAGGATGGTATAGTAGTTGGTTATAGCAACAGGTGGTAGTGGTGGGGGGGGGCGGCGCAGGTGTTACAACGTGTGTACTTCCGAAATACCAAGCAATATGACCAATACAATGCAGACCACAATAGTATGGTGTAACAACATTTCATACTCTTGGATCATCGTAGAGCTTCAATCCGGGACTTAAAAGTACGAGACCGGCTGGTGGGACGATGGTCCCATACTTCCGAGTCGCGAGTTCGAGTCTCTGATAACCAAGTTGCACGAAACATGGACAAATCTAGCTCCAAAGAGGAGGATGGAGGGGAAACTGGAAAGCAGAGAAGCATGCATGATGGAGGAGCTGGGGGTCCACCCATCACCCCATCCCCCCCCCCTGGCGTGGGGGAGGGGGAGGGGGGGGGCGAGGCTAGCTGGGCACCCCAACCCCTCCAAAATATGAAGGACAACCCAGCACTCTTTCCTGAACAGTCTAATGGATGACTCCTGCATGGACGGCCGGTGGAAGCGAAGACGGAGGGAACGTCTGTCAGCGGAACGCCCAGGAGAGTGAGACAGTTAGATGAGGGTAGGAGGGTGGTGGTGGTGGTGGTGGGAGGGAGCAGTGTGGTGGTGGTGGTGGTGGTGGGAGGGAGCAGTGTGGTGGTGGTGGTGGTGGTGGGAGAGAGCAGTGTGGTGGTGGTGGTGGGAGGGAGCAGTGTGGTGGTGGTGGTGGTGGTGGGAGGGAGCAGTGTGGTGGTGGTGGTGGTGGTGGGAGGGAGCAGTGTGATTGTGGTGGTGGTGGTGCTGGGAGAGAGCAGTGTGGTGGTGGTGGTGGTGAGAGGGAGCAAAAGTGTGGTAAGATCAAAGGTTAATATTGTATAAAAGGAATAAAAAATATTAAGGATATCAATTAAAATAAACGAATCGTTCTATTATATATTTGCACAAGTAATCCCAGTAACACACGAAGTTAAGTCAGTGAGACACTCCTCAGCACCACGAGGACTGTGAAGAGACAGACGGGGAAGCGGGTGACGGAACCCACAGTGAACCCACGGAACCCCAGATGCACGAAGCAGTTACGCAAGCACTGACGAACCTGTACATCTTTTCTCACTCTTTGACGACTTTGTTTACAATCATTTAACAGTTAATGAGCTCCGAAGCACCAGGAGGCTGTTTATAACAATAACAACAGTTGATTGGGAAGTTTTCATGCTTGTAAATTATTTAATAAATGTAACCAAAGCCGTCAAAGATTGAAGAAAGATGTACACGTTCGTAAGTACTTGCGTAACTGCTTCGTGAATCCGGATCCTAGACAGTACACGACCTTTCCGCCAAAAGTGCAGGTGGGGGCCGGGTCGTACACTACACAGTACACGACCTTCCTCTTCTCTGTCACCATTTGTTTACTTCCAAGTACCTCAATACCCCTCACATTATTAACCCTCACTTTATTATCTCTCACTTTATTATCTCTCACTTTATTATCTCTCACTTTATTCCCACAATCCCATAGCTCCAAGCTGCCAGGAATTGCCTCCTTGTAACTTCGCGACGTCACTGGTCGTGTCCTCTACCAGAGTACGTCACTGGTCGTGTCCTCTACCAGAGTACGTCACTGGTCGTGTCCTCTACCAGAGTACGTCACTGGTCGTGTCCTCTACCAGAGTACGTCACTGGTCGTGTCCTCTACCAGAGTACGTCACTGGTCGTGTCCTCTACCAGAGTACGTCACTGGTCGTGTCCTCTACCAGAGTACGTCACTGGTCGTGTCCTCTAACAGAGTACGTCACTGGTCGTGTCCTCTACCAGAGTACGTCACTGGTCGTGTCCTCTACCAGAGTACGTCACTGGTCGTGTCCTCTACCAGAGTACGTCACTGGTCGTGTCCTCTACCAGAGTACGTCACTGCACGGCTCCTCTACGTCATCTCTTATCTCTTCACCTGTCCCAGCTCCTAGCACATTTAAAGCACACTTTTGGACGTGCAATCCAGTTCCATACTTGGTTAGAAACGCTGAAAGTTCTACTGGAACTATATAAACGGTTCTTTGAGTTCCGTAATGGTTCTTACAGCTAATACCAGCGCGTTGAAACGACTCCAGTCATTTAGAAGTTTTGCAGTGATGCGCCCATATATATTGTCCCTAGTTCTTCTGCTTCAGAAGTCTCTCCTGAAGCAGCAGGAGGTGAGTACCGAACAGGGGTCGAGGTGGGGAAGATCAAGTGAAGCCAAAAGTAGCAGCACTGGTCAGGTATCCCTGGATTCCAAGGTTCTCATAATGCTGTCAGCATCATCATCTTCCTGACGGATGCTGCGATTGTTCTGCTGTGGTGTCTGGAGACTCGGGCGTCTGAGATCAATATTGCTACAGCTTTCACAAATCGTTTTCCGTTATGTGAAGAGTATAATTATGTCTTGTGGCCCATCTCCAGTAAAATCATTTCTATCTGTCGAGTGTTGGTATCCGTTGAATACCACGGGGCATACGGTACCCAGTTGATTGAAATATTAGATGGGCTATCCGGCGGTGCCCGGGTCTCCGTCTGTCTGTATGTCTCCCTCTCTCTCATATTCCCACCCTCCAGTCAATTTAGTCAATATCTGAATTCACAATTTGTTAAACAAATTCTAAAGTCTATGGACTCAGACCAGAACATTTCACATCCACAGATTTCGTGAAGGAGGGGCACTGGGGCCGCGCCCCCTTCAGGGGAGGCACTGGGCGGTCCCTGCCCCTTCCCCATCACACTCCCGATTAAATAATCATTAATCCTGCAACGTTTATGAAGTTGACCCGAAGTGGCCGACCTCCAGCCTCAGACAGACAGACACCCATTATCTTATATATATATATATATATATATATATATATATATATATATATATATATATATATATATATATATATATATATATATATATATATATATATATATATATATATATAATTCATCACTGCTCGGACTGCACCTTGTAGACACAACTTCACATCATTTGAGGAGATCCGTGATCTCTGTTGTGTTACCTGTGGCTTGTTTCTCCACTATAGTGTTTATGTCTGTTATCCTCCATCTTAAACCGTGAATTAAGATGGAAGTGTTCAAGATAATATCCGGCACAGGATTTTCTCGATTTTCGAGGCAAAAATCCATTCTTAAATCTCTTCTGTGAATTCCCCAGCTGCTGCGTCCAGAGATTTGTGTACTTCTGTGCTTACGTTACTCGGAACATTCAACGTAACCGCAGCGTTGATACTTACGTTATTTCGACGCTGAAAGAAGGTAATAACGTTTAAAACGTCGTGTTTTATGGGATGCATTGGGGGGACGAGGCGAACAGCTGTTCTGTTGTAAACATTGGGCAAGAATGCCACAGACAGATGGGTTTTAGATAGTAGGGGGAAAGGAGGGGAAGCGACCCCTTTGTTGGGGGTTGGTGGACACCCATTTGTTAGGAGGGGGGAGACACCCATTTGTTAGGGTGGGTGAGGGAGATGACCACTGAGGGATGGGGTGGGCTGGTGGATGACGGGGCGAGGTGGTGGATGAGACACCGTCGCCTGACGAGCGGTATACAGGCACAGAATGACCCTCGCAGCTGTGTCCAGAGGGCGCCAGGCCTGCCGCCGCACCCCTAACACACACATCACAACACATCACAACACAAAACACCGTCACAACACGACACAACATTCACCACAACACGGGCGCCATCACAAGCATGGAACAAACGACTGCCGCCGCTGGCGTCGTTCACAGCACAGCACAAAAAATATAGAATTCTGGCCAATTCCTCGCATGGCAGGTCAATAGAAGCAGTTTAAACGAGTTTATAAATTTTATAAACGCAAAAGGTGAAGCCCCGCTGCTGCTGCTGCTGGAGGAGACGCTGGAGGAGGAGCTGCAGCTGCTGGAGGAGCAGCTGCTGGAGGAGTAGCTGCTGGAGGAGGAGCTGCTGGAGGAGGAGCTGCTGGAGGAGCAGCTGCTGGAGGAGTAGCTGCTGGAGGAGGGGCCGTTTACATGTCTCCATTATTCACTCGACCAACTACGCTGCTCCAGGCATTATTTATGTGATACAATATCTAACTTGCCACGCGTCTAGACAGGGTTGAGGGTACTTGGGCAGGGTTGAAGGTACCTAGGCAGGGTTAAGGGTACTTGGGCAGAGTTGAGGGTACCTGGGCAGGGTTGAGGGTACCTGGACAAGGTTGAGGGTACCTGGGCAGGGTTGAGGTTACCTGGGCAGGGTTGAGGTTACCTGGGCAGGGTTGAGGGTACCTGGGCAGGGTTGAGGTTACCTGGGCAGGGTTGAGGTTACCTGGGCAGGGTTGAGGGTACCTGGGCAGGGTTGATGGACGACAAGTTTCACGATAGGATAACTAAGTTTAACTTCATAAGTCGAAAGTACAAAGTGCCCCTAGTGGAGTGTGGCTGGGTTAGGAGAGTGGAAGAGGGAGTGTAGGAATAGAGATAGAGGACTAGTGTTGTGGAATGGAGGAGAGGACACGTGGCGTCTGAGGGCAGGGGAAGGCAGACAGCAGCAGCAGCAGCAGCAGCAGCAGGGAGGCCTCCCTCCGGAGTGCAGCAGAGGCAGGCAGCAAGAAGAGACGCCGTGCAAAGAGGACAACACCACACAACACACTCCAAGAGGTACACATACCACTTGCGAGACCTGAACCGCCTTCCAATCAAACACAGGAGAAGAAAATAGATTAAAAATCACTAAAACTCTCAATGCGTTTCTCTAGGCAAAAATAGCAACAGTTATCCAAACTGGCTCTTGTTAGTTAAGGAGACAATGATAAGAGACTCAAGTTATTTTGACAAGTGAACGTGCTGCTGCTGGAGGCGTTGGGGCTCCTTAAGTCACTGAGACCTGATTAGTTATTAGTGAGTTTACTGTTATGCTGTCATTGTGCTCATACACTATGGTGAGTAATGCTGCAGTGTGAGAGGTGAGTGATGCTGGAGTGTGAGAGGTGAGTGATGCTGGAGTGTGAGAGGTGAGTGATGCTGGAGTGTGAGAGGTGAGTGATGCTACAGTGTGAGAGGTGAGTGATGCTGCAGTGTGAGAGGTGAGTGATGCTACAGTGTGAGAGGTGAGTGATGCTGCAGTGTGAGAGGTGAGTGATGCTGCAGTGTGAGAGGTGAGTGATGCTACAGTGTGAGAGGTGAGTGATGCTGGAGTGTGAGAGGTGAGTGATGCTGGAGTGTGAGAGGTGAGTGATGCTGGAGTGTGAGAGGTGAGTGATGCTGGAGTGTGAGAGGTGAGTGATGCTGGAGTGTGAGAGGTGAGTGATGCTGGAGTGTGAGAGGTGAGTGATGCTACAGTGTGAGAGGTGAGTGCTGCTGCAGTGTGAGAGGTGAGTGATGCTACAGTGTGAGAGGTGAGTGATGCTACAGTGTGAGAGGTGAGTAATGCTGCAGTGTGAGAGGTGAGTGATGCTGGAGTGTGAGAGGTGAGTGATGCTGCAGTGTGAGAGGTGAGTGATGCTACAGTGTGAGAGGTGAGTGATGCTGCAGTGTGAGAGGTGAGTGATGCTGGAGTGTGAGAGGTGAGTGATGCTGCAGTGTGAGAGGTGAGTGATGCTGCAGTGTGAGAGGTGAGTGATGCTGCAGTGTGAGAGGTGAGTGATGCTGGAGTGTGAGAGGTGAGTGATACTGGAGTGTGAGAGGTGAGTAATGCTGCAGTGTGAGAGGTGAGTGATGCTACAGTGTGAGAGGTGAGTAATGCTGCAGTGTGAGAGGTGAGTGATGCTGCAGTGTGAGAGGTGAGTGATGCTACAGTGTGAGAGGTGAGTAATGCTACAGTGTGAGAGGTGAGTGATGCTGCAGTGTGAGAGGTGAGTGATGCTGCAGTGTGAGAGGTGAGTAATGCTGCAGTGTGAGAGGTGAGTGATGCTGGAGTGTGAGAGGTGAGTGATGCTGCAGTGTGCGAGGTGAGTGATGCTGCAGTGTGAGAGGTGAGTGATGCTGCAGTGTGAGAGGTGAGTGATGCTACAGTGTGAGAGGTGAGTGATGCTACAGTGTGAGAGGTGAGTAATGCTGCAGTGTGAGAGGTGAGTGATGCTGGAGTGTGAGAGGTGAGTGATGCTGCAGTGTGAGAGGTGAGTGATGCTACAGTGTGAGAGGTGAGTGATGCTGCAGTGTGAGAGGTGAGTGATGCTGGAGTGTGAGAGGTGAGTGATGCTGCAGTGTGAGAGGTGAGTGATGCTGCAGTGTGAGAGGTGAGTGATGCTGCAGTGTGAGAGGTGAGTGATGCTGGAGTGTGAGAGGTGAGTGATGCTGTAGTGTGAGAGGTGAGTAATGCTGCAGTGTGAGAGATGAGTGATGCTACAGTGTGAGAGGTGAGTAATGCTGCAGTGTGAGAGGTGAGTGATGCTGCAGTGTGAGAGGTGAGTGATGCTACAGTGTGAGAGGTGAGTAATGCTACAGTGTGAGAGGTGAGTGATGCTGCAGTGTGAGAGGTGAGTGATGCTGCAGTGTGAGAGGTGAGTAATGCTGCAGTGTGAGAGGTGAGTGATGCTGGAGTGTGAGAGGTGAGTGATGCTGCAGTGTGAGAGGTGAGTGATGCTGCAGTGTGAGAGGTGAGTGATGCTGCAGTGTGAGAGGTGAGTGATGCTGCAGTGTGAGAGGTGAGTGATGCAGCAACAGCCCATGTGTATGAGCACAGGTAACACCCAAGGAGCGTGACACCCCAGGAGCATAACACACGATGAGCATAATACCCCAGGAGCATAACACCCCAGGAGCATAACACCCCAGGAGCATGACACCCTAGGAGCATAACATACCAGGAGCATAACACACCAGGAGCATGACACCCCAGGAGCATGACACCCCAGGAGCATAACATACCAGGAGCATAATACCCCAGGAGCATAACACCCCAGGAGCACAACACCCCAGGAGCATAATACCCCAGGAGCATAATACACCAGGAGCATAATACCCCAGGAGCATAATACACCAGGAGCATAATACCCTAGGAGCATAACACACCAAGAGCATAACACACCAGGAGCATGACACCCCAGGAGCACAACACCCCAGGAGCACAACACCCCTAGGAGCACGACACCCCAAGAGCACAACACCCTATGAGCATGACACCCCAGGAGCACAACACCCCAGGAGCATGACACCCCAGGTGCACAACACCCCAGGAGCGTGACACCCCAGGAGCACTACACCCCAGAAGCGTGACACCCTCAGGAGCATAACACCCCAGGAGCACTACACCCCAGGAGCATAACCCCCCAGGAGCATAACACCCCAGGAGCGTGACACCCCAGGAGCTTGACACCCCAGGAGCATAACACACCAGAAGCACAACACCCCAGGAGCACAACACCCCAGGAGCATAACACCCCAGGAGCACAACACTCCAGGAGCGTGACACCCCAGGAGCATAACACCCCAGGAGCACAACACTCCAGGAGCGTGACGCCCCAGGAGCATAACACCCCAGAAGCACAACACCCCAGGAGCACAACACACCAGGAGCATAACACCCCAGGAGCACAACACTCCAGGAGCGTGACAGCCTAGGAGCATAACACCCCAGGAGCGTGACACCCCAGGAGCACAACACCCCAGGAGCACAACACCCCAGGAGCATAACCCCCCAGGAGCATAACACCCCAGAAACGTGACACCCCAGGAGCTTGACACCCCAGGAGCATAACACACCAGAAGCACAACACCCCAGGAGCACAACACCCCAGGAGCATAACACCCCAGGAGCACAACACTCCAGGAGCGTGACAGCCTAGGAGCACAACACCCCAGGAGCACAACACCCCATGAGCGTGACACCCCAGGAGCATGACACCCCAGGAGCGTTACACCCCAGGAGTGTGACACCCCAGGAGCACGACACCCCAGGAGCGTGACACCCCAAGAGCGTGACACCCCAGGAGCATGACACCCCAGGAGCATAATACCCCAGGAGCGTGACACCCCAGGAGCATAACACCCCAGGAGCGTGACACCCCAGGAGCGTGACACCCCAGGAGCGTGACACCCCAGGAGCATAACACCCCAGGAACGTGACACCCCAGGAGCACAACACCCCAGGAGCAAAACACCCCAGGAGCATGACACCCCAGGAGCGTGACACCCCCAGGCCAGGCCCTCAGCACCACCTCCCCCCGCCCTACCTCTCCAGGGAGTGGGTCCTCCGGCGGTAGGAGTCCTCGCCCGTGCGGGTGGCATCCTTGACCAGGAGCCTGGCGATCCGTCCCAGTCCTCCTGACGACGCCGCCACTGCCCCGGGCACCTTCAGGCTCCCGGGGGACCCGCCGCCGCACGGGGACAGGCCGCCCACCTCCCCGTCCCCGAAGGACAGACGCCCGGGGCTCGTCCGTTCCACACCGCTGGAGTCTGTTTGGGGGAAAAAGGAAAATGAGCAAGTTTTGTCGTTAATTTCTATTTTGAGAGAGAGAGAGAGAGAGAGAGACAGAGAGAGAGAGAGAGAGAGGGAGAGAGAGAGAGAGAGAGAGAGAGAGAGAGAGAGAGAGAGAGAGAGAGAGAGAGAGAGAGAGAGAGAGAGAGAGAGAGAGAGAGAGAGAGAGAGAGAGAGAGAGAGAGAGAGATACAGCTTATATTTACTGCCACACACGACAAAAAACCGTACATAAAGACATATGGTCAAAATGTTAAAGTTTAACACACACATATTTCATGAGGTTACAGTCTGCTATATTACATATTATATACATTAATATACGAATTTGTAACTGTAGCTTTCTCTTGTTCACGGCCGCACAGGACAGAGATGATCCGTAGGAAATGTAGGGGAAAAAGTGTTTTCTTACTTTCCTCCTTTTTTCTCCTTTTTTCCCTGCTCTTTATTCTTTAATACGGACCAGCAAATTTAGAATAAATGATTAGGATGTCTTCCAATATGCCAACGTCAATGTTATAGTTACAAACAATTATGTACAATAGGCCAGGAGGTCTAAAATCTTTCCCTTTCAGTTTCATATTCAGTAATAAAGTGTTCAGGTGAATGCCTTAACAGTTCGACACAGAGTTCACCATCTGAATATTCTGGTAGTGGCCCAGCCTTACTAACCTGCCAGATGTGCCTATAGCCAAGGCGAATTACCGCACTGACTACATCACATTGCCTGGTCCGGTTACGGTGCTGACCATCCAAGTACCTATTATTATCAAAGTTATCATAGCTTTGAATACTGCAGCTTTTAGGCTTTTGGGAAGTTCTTAATTCTTCTAAATGTAAAGTAACCATTTTCATTTGCAGGTTTTATTGAGTGCATTAGACAGTCCAAAGTCAAAGTCTATATTTTCTTTCTTGCAATCCTCATTGGCCAATCGATTTACAAAGTCATACATTCCAACTCCAACATGGGATGGAATTAACACAAATTGTATACAAAAGTTATTATTATCATTGGCAAAAATCCCATTCCATTCAGTATTACAAGCTACTTCAGACATTAATTGTGATGGGTTATGTACAGGCTGTAGACCACTTTCAGTAAAAAAAAAAAAAAAAAACTATCCCATTGTGTACAAGATGGATCGAAACGTCGTCAGTTCCTTTATTTTCAGATTTGTGGGTTAGGTATCCAAAGAAAATATTCAAAGTGTCGTTAACAAAAAAAAAACATTCCAATTGTCGTTTTTAACAAAGAAAACATTCCAATTGTCGTTTTTTAACAAAGAAAACATTCCAATTGTCGTTTTTAACAAAGAAAACATTCCAATTGTCGTTTTAACAAAGAAAACGAGATTTGTAAACCCCCCGTCACAAAGCACGGATGTAATTTCTTAAAGTTGCCCATTAAAATTGTAAATAATCTTGGAGGATCATTCTCCATCTTCCGTTGTTTCACAAAGTGCAAAATGAACGCATCGAAATATTCAGAATTCAGCACTGTTGCCAATATAATTCCTAAGCCGCTGCAAATGTTGCAAAGCCCCAAGATGTTGCCTGGGTGGGAGAATTATGTGTTTTTATCTGGATTTTTTTCCAGCTGTAGTGGCGATACATTGCTAAATTTGTAATTTGTAACCTGAATTCAATTTAATCTTTGGATTCATAGATGATTATATAATTCCTTGAGGGTGGAATAGAGAGAGAGAGAGAGAGAGAGAGAGAGAGAGAGAGAGAGAGAGAGAGAGAGAGAGAGAGAGAGAGAGAGAGAGAGAGAGAGAGAGAGAGAGAGAGAGAGAGAGGGAACTGGGGAGAGAGGGAACTGGGGTAGAGGGGGGGGGGGTTACCTATTAATATAGGACTAGAAAGCATCTGAAGGTGAAGTCAAAATGGAATGAAGCAACAACACCTGCACAGACTGGTACAACACCTGCACAGACTGGTACAACACCTGCACAGACTGGTACAACAACACCTGCACAGACTGGTACAACAACAACACCTGCACAGACTGGTACAACAACACCTGCACAGACTGGTACAACAACACCTGCACAGACTGGTACAACAACAACACCTGCACAGACTGGTACAACAACAACACCTGCACAGACTGGTACAACAACACCTGCACAGACTGGTACAACAACACCTGCACAGACTGGTACAACAACAACACCTGCACAGACTGGTACAACAACACCTGCACAGACTGGTACAACAACAACACCTGCACAGACTGGTACAACAACAACACCTGCACAGACTGGTACAACAACACCTGCACAGACTGGTACAACAACACCTGCACAGACTGGTACAACAACAACACCTGCACAGACTGGTACAACAACAACACCTGCACAGACTGGTACAACAACACCTGCACAGACTGGTACAACAACACCTGCACAGACTGGTACAACAACACCTGCACAGACTGGTACAACAACACCTGCACCTATGTTAGTATAGGGGTAGCATAGCACACATTTTTATACTTCCGATTCCCCGTTCCACCCTGCAGTACTCTTGTTTACCTACTGTAGGCATTCAGTTGTCACGGGTAGACGTCCCCGGTCGACGTCACCGGTCGACGTCCCCGGTCGACGTCACCGGTCGACGTCCCCGGTCGACGTCCCCGGTCGACGTCCCCGGTCGACGTCCCCGGTCGACGTCACCGGTCGACGTCCCCGGTCGACGTCACCGGTCGACGTCCCCGGTCGACGTCCCCGGTCGACGTCACCGGTCGACGTCGCGGGAGAGAGGGTGAGAGACGTCGTGGGGGGGAGACGAGACGCCTCCACAGCGCGACGTGGTGGCGATACTACTAGCAAAGGTCAGGAGGGAAGAAGTGGACTAAAGCAGATAGTTGACCACCTAAATGTTTGCGGGAGGGGCGGCCACCATGGGAGGGGGGCCACCATGGGAGGGGGGCCACCATGGGAGGGGGGCCACCATGGGAGGGGGGCCACCATGGGAGGGGCGGCCACCATGGGAGGGGGGCCACCATGGGAGGGGCGGCCACCATGGGAGGGGGGCCACCATGGGAGGGGGGCCACCATGGGAGGGGGGCCACCATGGGAGAGGGGGGGGCACCATGGGACAGGGGACCATCATGGGAAGGGGGCCACCATGGGAGAGAGGCCACCATGGGAAGGGAAAGGGAGGGCTTACCTTACGGTTACCCTGCGATGGTTCCGAGGATCTGCGTCCCAGCGGCCCGGTCCCTGACCAGGCCTCGTGATCGGGGGCCTGGCCGTGGCTTCTACCCCCAGTTACGCTGTAATTGGTTTTACCTATTAGTGGCTGTGAGGAGTGTGCTCCAGCTCCCGCCTCGTGCTCTACCCAATCGTTTTTTTTTCATTTCCAACGTATGTGTGTGCTTGCGGGGGATGAACTTCAGCTCCTCGGTCCCACCTCACATATTTACATCTTAAACTGTGTAAGGAGGCAACCACTACTACATCACTTTTTCCTGCTGTTCATTTGTTCACTCCTCTGAGACTAAAAACAATTCTTTCTAGTGTCTCTGTGGCTCATTTGGACATTAAGTTTCCACCTGAGTCCCCCTTGTAACTGTACCACGCGTGTTAAATAGTCTGTTAGTGATGGTTTGGTCATCATACCCAGTCTGTTAGTGATGGTTTGGTCATCATACCCAGTCTGTTAGTGATGGTTTGGTCATCATAGTCCAGTCTGTTAGTGATCCAGCAATTCCCATGAAAACTTTACACGTGGCAGTCATGTTTCCCATGGCAACACTGCCTTCAGGTGATGAAGGCATCAGTACAAAATATTCTTGCCTCGAAAATTCAATCACTCCACGGGCTAGTCTAGCGAGGAATCCCTCAACTTCCTCAAGCTTCGTTTTGTGTTTGACAAGATAAGTCTTAACTATTAAGGACGCCATGCAGACGCTGCATATTCCAGGACTGGTCTGACAAGCGTGCATAAAAAGTTCCGCTGAAGCCCTTTTTCAAATTTCAAGAGGCAGCTAACCCGCCTAGCACACGTCACTGATGAAATCCTATTAGAAATCCTACTAGGAATCCTACTAGAAATCTTACTAGTAATCCTACAAATGACATCACTCGGAACTGGGCTTCGAGCAACGTTCCCAGTTACAACTGAGCAACCATTGATGAATAAAGTCTCTGGCATGATTCGCCGTCCCTCGGGTTATTCTCCTCCTGACTCCTGAACAAACTTACCGGGAAAGACAAGTGACGTGCGATCACTGGATGATGTCAGGCGCTACCTCACCTTGACGTTATGTTGAAGCGACTCTGAGGATCAATGTCCTCGCGGCCCGGTCTCTCTGACCAGTCCTCCTGGTTGATGTAATAAACTAGGCTATCAAACACCGCTGTACAGGAGTATGCAGCACCGGCCTGGAATCCACAGCTTGTGAAACATAAAATCAAAATTGAAAAGATTTGCAGAGGTTTGCAACGAGATTAATGCCAGAGCCACGAAGAAAGGTCATGGGAACTCAATTTCATAATCCTAAAGGAGAGAGGACATGATCACAACATACAAGATACTGATAGAAACAGACGGGGTGTACAAGGACAGCCTCTTTAATTGAGAGAAAGTAGGAAAAGAGGACACAGGTGGACGCTGGAAACACCAATGAGCCGAAGGAAACGTAAGGCAATACACGTATCCAGTACGGGAGGTCAAGAAGTGGAACGCACTGAAAGAGGAAGTTGTGTAAGCCACCTCCAGCCACACCTTTAAAGCCCCAACTCCACACAATATTCTTATAAAATAACACAACAGATACAGCAAGGCTAGTAGGCGGGGCTAGACCTCTCTTCCCCGTAGTCATTGTTAAGTAAGTAAGCAGTAGCCACCGCCACCATCACCACCATCACCACCATCATCACCACCACCACCACCACCGCCACCATCACCACCATCACCACCACCACCGCCACCATCACCACCATCATCACCACCATCACCGCCATCACCACCATCACCACCATCACCACCACCATCACCACCATCATCACCACCATCACCATCATCACCATGTACATTCAGGAACCTTCATGTCCTCATTTTTTTTTCATTCGAGCCTTTCTCCTATCTCCTTATCTCCCCCCCCCCCATCAGTCGATGCCTTCCCACTCTCACGCAATTTCTGTCTCTGACTCATACTCCTAGTCGCTGTGTGTCCGTTTGTCTCTCTCATCAACCACTTCTTAACCACATTTACCATATAGACAACTTTGTAAATTTACATTAGTATCTCCCATGTCGCTATCATGTCCTCATCTATTCCTCCTCTCCCTTAGTGGGGCTCAATTATCTCTTTCCTCTTAGCTCACACCCTTCATCTCAGGAACGAGCCTTGTTGCACATATTTCAACCTTTTTAAATGCTATGCTTTTACTGGTGAGATTTCGTGCTGCATTCTCAAGAGAAGGTCTCACAGTGGTTATATATAAGGCCTTGAGGGCTCCTTATACATTGATCAGTTTGGCGTATGATGCTGACATTATTTCTTGTAATAGATTTGGGGTTATATCCACTCCCAGGTCTTAAGTCATTCATATTGCGAGAATCTGTTTTCCCCCTGTATTCTATAACACTGTACCCTGTATTCTATAACACTGTACCCTGTATCCTGCTGTATCCTGTGTCCATGTATCCTGCTCTTCAAGTCATCTCACTCCTGGTCCTATCCTCCGAACTTTGCATTTGCCTGGGTTCAATTCTATTATCCATTATTAATACTACCTTTGGAGAAGTTTGTAGCAGTCATGATACCTTTGCAGGTTATCACTGCCTCTCCTTGTTCTGGGTCTTCTCATTGGCTTCACATCATCTGAAGACACTATTATGATGATTAATTGTTGTCGCTGTCAGGCTGCGAGCAGCCGCCTCCAACAGCCTGGTTGATCAGTCCAGCAACCAGGAGGCCTGGTCGACGACCGGGCCGCGGGGACGCTAAGCCCCGGAAGCACCTCAAGGTAACCTCAAGGTAGGAGGCGGCTGGTTTAAAAGAGTCAAGCTCCTGTCTTAGACTCATTGGTATACAATATCAACTGGATGGAGCCTAATTCTCACCCTTTTAGTACTCCATTCCATACTACTCTCCAGTCTGACATCACCACTCTCACTCTCACTCCCAACGTCAAGAAAACGGTCATTTTAAATTAGTCTCTCCTAACCTGCCAGAGGACCCAAAACAGAAAACGGGACAGTACGTCACTTTCGCGAGCCGCTTCCATTTTCAAGTACGATCATTTTTGGCCTTATGTAACGCATGCGATCGAAATGCGACGTTCTTTGTAAGAAGACAGGTTGTACTGTGACCTTCTGTTTCCTTCCTGTGAGGTACTCCCTCTTCCACGATAGCATTTCCCTGATGCATCATCCTGTTTGAGAAGGAGTTCCTTGTGTGGGACAGTATATATATATATATATATATATATATATATATATATATATATATATATATATATATATATATATATATATATATATATATATATAAACCGGAAAACTAAGAAATATGCCGCATCTACTTTCTACTCTTTCTACTTGTCTACTTTCGCATCTACTTCTTCTACCTTTCTCGTGCTTTGTCATAATGTCGTAGAACTCTAATACGTTTGTGAAAGTATTCATCAAAGTTCATGCTGGAGATTGGAGACAAAATTGGCCATTTTAAGTGTTCTTACGAGTCCGCCGCCTCGCGTGTGTCCCTATAATAACGTGCGGGGGATGATTGTTAGTGATACTGGTCTGTTGTTAGTGATACTGGTCTGTTGTTAGTGATACTGGTCTGTTGTTAGTGATACTGGTCTGTTGTTAGTGATACTGGTCTGTTGTTAGTGATACTGGTCTGTTGTTAGTGATACTGGTCTGTTGTTAGTGATACTGGTCTGTTGTTAGTGATACTGGTCTGTAGTTGAGCGGTTCCTGTCATCCCTTTTTCTTGTACACTGTGCCACCACTTTGGTCTCTTTTCCACCAGTTCGGACGCTCTACATTTGCTTGTGTGTGTGTGTGTGTGTGTGTGTGTGTGTGTGTGTGTGTGTGCGCGTGTGTGTGTGTATGTGTGTGTGTATGTGTGTGTGTGTGTGTGTGTGTGTGTGTGTGTGTGTGTGTGTGTGTGTGTGTGTGTGTGTGTGTGTGTGTGTGTGTGTGTGTGTGTGTGTGTGTGTGTGTGTGTGTGTGTGTGTGTGTGTGTGTGTGTGTGTGTGTGTGTGTGTACACAGCTACCGGCAAAAGGGATTGGGTTAAGAGTTTTAGAGAAAGCCCCGGAAATATACATTTCACGCGCAATATTATTTTCTAACAAGTTTTCCCTCGGTTCGGAAATTGTCCTTTCTTGCGGGTGAGAGAGAGAGAGAGAGAGAGAGAGAGAGAGAGAGAGAGAGAGAGAGAGAGAGAGAGAGAGAGAGAGAGAGAGAGAGAGAGAGAGAGAGAGAGAGAGAGAGAGAGAAAGAGAGAGAGAGAGAGAGAGAGAGAGAGAGAGAGAGAGAGAGAGAGAGAGAGAGAGAGAGAGAGAGAGAGAGAGAGAGAGAGAGAGAGAGAGAGAGAAAGAGAGAGAGAGAGAGAGAGAGAGAGAGAGAGAGAGAGAGAGAGAGAGAGAGAGAGAGAGAGAGAGAGAGAGAGAGAGAGAGAGAGAGAGAGAGAGAGAGAGATCCAATTTCTGACTTGGGCAAAGTAGCAGACCGCTTCCAGTCTTAATATCGGCTAAGCTCTAATCTCTCCCTCTCTCTCTTGTACGCATATATTCTCCACTCTCTCTCTCCCTTCCTCGTTCATTCCCCTGTGTTGGGTCTTTCTAGCACCTCTTCCTCTCGCCCGCTACCACACCTTTTTAACACTTACCTGTGCTCAAATACAGGTTAAATAAGCTCAAAACCAATGTCTGCGTGAGCCGCAGTTCTCTAATTTCCTCTCCCCAGCGAGCCGCAAGGAGATGGCTGGCTGGTGGGGTTCAAGGACTCTTGGACTCTAAGGAAGAATCTTGGACTCTGAGGAAGACTCTTGGACTCTGAGGAAGACTCTTGGACTCTGAGGAAGACTCTTGGACTCTGAGGAAGACTCTTGGACTCTGAGGAAGACTCTTGGACTCTGAGGAAGTGAGTTTGATCGAGGTGGTGGATAGAGCTCTCACATTCCTATCCAAGTCATCCACACTCAGTATCCACATTCCTATCCAACCATCCACGCCTCGTTTCACAGTCCTATCCTCACATGTGAGGATAGGAGTCACATAGGATCTCTGTCTCTCCAGGGACAACTAAAACCACCTCCCCCCCCCCCCCAGGGAAACCCCGATAACCCTAACACACTTCCTCCCCACAACAGTTTGGCCCAACCATGACAACAATTACATCAATGACGTCATATGTGCAATTATTTGAATTGTAATTATTTTTTTTATCGATTATACTTAACACACAAGTCCAGCTGGAGAGATTTTGTAATAATTGAAATAATTGATGAAAACTGCCTTTAAAACTGAGAAATAATTGATGAAAACTGCCTTTAAAACTGAGAAATAATTGATGAAAACTGCCTTTAAAACTGAGAAATAATTGATGAAAACTGCCTTTAAAACTGAGAAATAATTGATGAAAAACTGCCTTTAAAACTGAGAAATAATTGATGAAAAACTGCCTTTAAAAATGAAATCTTAACTTTTTTGGGTGATTTTCATACTAATTTTTAATGTCATTAACAATCTCAACTGATGTAGTTGAAATTGGTGTTTTTAATCTTATGTGTTTACATCCTGATTAAGGATAATGCGATAAAAAAAGATGTAAATCTATTTAATACAACATAATACAGCCGCTTGCTTCCTGTCCCCCATGGAGGTCACTAGAGCAGGCATGTCAAACTAAGGGTCCCACCGAGGGCCATGTGGGCCACATGGGTGTTGTCATGAGGGCCACACACCACAAGTAATTGAACACACTTTAATAACAATTATTGCAGAATATAGTTATTACTTAAACTTAGAAACATACGACGTGCATACCAATGGTTTAGCGGCTCGTCACAGTCGTCAATGTAAAGTGATAAAGTAGTTTAACAAAAAGAAAGAAAAAATATATTTTAAACAGCAACGTAGACTTCTATGCAACAACAACAAATATATTGTACAAAAATTACAACAATTCAAAGTGAACATTTATATACGACTGTTCAATCATCTTTAGTGTTTGGTCCTGAGGCTTGACGTCTCTATTTAATGACACTTTTAATGACACTTTTAATGACACTTTTAATGACAATTTTAATGACAATTTAACGACAAGTATTCTTTGTGCGGGCCGCAGGTTTGCTTTGTGCGGGCCGCAGGTTTGCTTTGTGCGGGCCGCAGGTTTGCTTTGTGCGGGCCGCAGGTTTGCTTTGCGCGGGCCGCAGGTTTGCTTTGTGCGGGCCGCAGGTTTGCTTTGTGCGGGCCGCAGGTTTGCTTTGTGCGGGCCGCAGGTTTGCTTTGTGCGGGCCGCAGGTGTGTTTGTGCGTTTCCTTATATACTTTCGTATTTAATAATACATCTTCAGAAGCATCTGAAGACGTATTATTAAATACGAAAGTACTTAACAACCTCCAAATATACAAAATCTTGGGTATGCCCAAATATCCACCCAGGACCCAACAGCCTGGCGAGGGCCACCCTCGCTGAGTGTCACCCATCCAATTAGTGGCCAGATCCATCAGAACTAAACCTGACCGGCTCCACACACACTCCCTCTTAACGTCATTGGAAATCAACAAATCAGTTTATGGTGTTTGTGTGATTCACACATTGACGGGGACGCTGACGCAGGCATTGACGGATACGCTGACGCAGGCATTGACGGGGACGCTGACGCAGGCACTGACGGGGACGCTGACGCAGGCATTGACGGGGACGCTGACCCAGGCATTGACGGGGACGCTGACGCAGGCATTGACGGGGACGCTGACCCAGGCATTGACGGGGACGCTGACGCAGTCATTGACGGGGACGCTGGCGCAGACATTGACGGGGACGCTGACGCAGGCATTGACGGGGACGCTGACGGAGAAGCTAACAATGACACTGACCCCCCCCCCCCCACCCACTTGACAGGTTAATGTGGAATTGGGTTAAAAGAGTAGTTAAGAACATAGTTTCAGCCTCTACTGCCGAGTTCATAAACAAGTGTATGTATCCAGGAACTGGGCCCTGGGGAAATATTGCTCCCCGAAAACTGCAGCAAGTTGAAAAGGACAAGAAGAAGAAGAAGAGAATGTTGAAGAAAATTCAATAAGCAACTTGAAGAGAAAACACGACGGCAAAGGTGATGAAAAATTTATTGGATTATCTGTGCCAGGAGGGGAGGGGGGGGGGTGGCTGGGAAGATGGGGCTAGGGAGCTAATGCTCAACCCTAAAGGCACAGGTAGATATGTTTGTTTAGGTGTGCGTACACGCACACACACACACCTGTTGATTACGTTTGTTTACCTCTTGATTGACGGTTGAGAGGCGGGACCAAAGAGCCAGAGCTCAACCCCCGCAAGCACAAATAGGAGAGTACAAATTAGTGAATACACACACACACACACACACACACACACACACACACACACACACACACACACACACACACACACACACACACACACACACTCCACACACACACACACACACACACACACACACACACACACACACACACACACACACACACACACACACACACACACACACACACACACTCCACACACACACACACACACACACACACACACACACACACACACACACACACACACACACACACACACACACACACACACACACACACACCTAGTACCTCAAAGTCGGGTCTAGGCACTATTTGCCTTCATAAAATAATAAAGTCTTGTTTGAAAACTTAAAACATCCATAGTCTTAAAGTCATAAATTCCAACAGACAGAAGACAGCAGTTAATGCATTAGTTGAACGACACATATAAAGGTTTTGGGGCCCAGGACATGAAGCTCGACTTTGCAAATTACAGTGGATCAATTTTACTATGCAAGCGCGCACATTCCACTACCAGCTGGTCGTTCAACTCACAATTATCACCTTGATAGAACGGACGATGACCAATTTTGTCCCCCCGTAAGTAAGTAACGTATTGGGTCGAGCCCAGCTGTTAACGTGTGTAACAACCTTTTATACACACCAGTCCTGCCTACACTCTAAAGTGTTACACCAGTTACGTTACAGTAAGAGTAACAACAGGTAGTGTAGTTCCATTAGTAGCAAGAGGTAGTTAAGTTCCAACAGGAATAATAGGTATGTTAAGTTTCAATAGGAATAATAGGTATGTTAAGTTTCAATAGGAATAATAGGTATGTTAAGTTTCAATAGGAATAATAGGTATGTAAAGTTTCAATAGGAATAATAGGTAGTTAAGTTCCATTAGTAGCAAGAGGTAGTTAAGTTCCAACAGGAATAATAGGTATGTTAAGTTTCAATAGGAATAATAGGTATGTTAAGTTTCAATAGGAATAATAGGTATGTTAAGTTTCAATAGGAATAATAGGTATGTTAAGTTTCAATAGGAATAATAGGTATGTAAAGTTTCAATAGGAATAATAGGTAGTTAAGTTCCATTAGTAGCAAGAGGTAGTTAAGTTTCAATAGGAATAATAGGTAATTAAGTTTCGGTAGTTAAGTTTCAATAGGAATAATAGGTAGTTAAGTTCCAATAGTAGCAAGAGGTAGTTAAGTTCCATTAGTAGCAAGAGGTAGTTAAGTTCCAATAGGAATAATAGGTAGTTAAGTTCCATTAGTAGCAAGAGGTAGTTAAGTTTCGGTAGTTAAGTTTCAATAGGAATAATAGGTAGTTAAGTTCAATTAGTATCAAGAGGTAGTTAAGTTTCAATAGGTATAATAGGTAGTTAAGTTCCATTAGTAGCAAGAGGAAGTTAAGTTCCAATGGGAATAATAGGTAGTTAAGTTCCATTAGTAGCAAGAGGTAGTTAAGTTCCAATAGGAATAATAGGTAGTTAAGTTCCATTAGTACCAACAGGTAGTTAAGTTCCCTTAGTACCAATAGGTAGTTAAGTTCCCTTAATACCAACAGTTAAGTTCCCTTAATACCAACAGTTAAGTTTCCTTAGTACCAAGAGGTAGTGAAGTATGCACTTAGTGCGGTGGTGTTGCACTTGAGAACACCCAACCACCGTCTCACATTCCTCTATCACAAACACACTTTACAAAATAAAATAGACTGCTATATAACATGGAGTCTATTGTGCCAGTTTAGCACAATAGACCGCAATATTCTATTCTGTGCTAGTTTAAAATACCCAAATAAAGTTATTTCGAAAACCAAAGAAAAAGCCATAGAGAGAAAAAAAGAAAAGAAAACAGTTTTGATTGACAAAACGTATTGCGAAGAAAAATAAATAAAAATAGAATAGGCAAACGTTAGTAAATCAGGTCACACTAACAACATTAGTAAATCAGGTCACACTAACAACGTTAGTAAATCAGGTCACACTAACAACGTTAGTAAATCAGGTCACACTAACAAGGTTAGTAAATCAGGTCACACTAACAACGTTAGTAAATCAGGTCACACTAACAACGTTAGTAAATCAGGTCACACTAACAAGGTTAGTAAATCAGGTCACACTAACAACGTTAGTAAATCAGGTCACACTAACAACGTTAGTAAATCAGGTCACACTAACAACGTTAGTAAATCAGGTCACACTAACAACGTTAGTAAATCAGGTCACACTAAGTGTTTACAATCCCTGTAGGGCAATAACGTCATTGATGTTCCATTGGTGTTGCACTTGGGGCAATAATGGATCACTAATTGCTTCCCCTTGTTCACATCAATAACTGCATTAGCGATGTGATTAATTATTTAACTGAGAGGGATAACAACCTGGTACATATGTCGGCCCTGAGGGCGTGGTCACCCTAATGACTGAGTAGTATGGTGTGGAAGTGATGAATAGTATGAATAGTATGGTGTGGAAAATGGTGACGTCGTGTCATCACAACGGGCAATTCTTCCTACCGCTTGTTAATGACGCCTGTGTCCCGTCCTATCTTCAGATGATTTCAGGGCTTAGCGGCCCGATCCTCGACCAGGCCTCCTTTTTGTTACACACAACCCCGGGAAGCAGCCCGTAGCAGCTGTCTAACTCCCAGGTACCTATTTACTGCTAGGTAACAGGGGCATCAGGGTGAAAGAAACATTTTGCCCATTTGTCTCCGCCTCCACCGGGGATCGAACCCGGAACCTCAGGACTGCGAATCCGAAGCGCTGTCCACCCAGCTGTCAGGCGCCCTGGAGATTATTTCTAAACAATTATATTATCTATCTAAAGTCACATCTATTTAAAAACACGTTCGAATCAACTAACATTAAAGATGATTTAAACAACAAATAATGTTTAGAAATTATATAAACACATAGTAGTAGGCATCCATCAGCCTGAGGAGACTGATGGAGTTGCGCATAGGGGAGGGGGGGGGGGGGTAGAAATAGCCTAAGCTACTCTATCCTTTTGAGATGTATTTTTTCTTGTCTCGATAAACTTACTTGAATTTGAACTTGGAGTTGGGCTCTGGTTGTCGAGGCCTCTCCAGGGAGCAAAGTCAGGGTTGGTCGATACAGAGAATACGTAATGGACAATTAGAAAGTAGAACTTGGTACTACTGAACTTGGACAAACCTAAAAAAGGGATGTTGTATTTATGTCGCTAATGAGGTGCAACAGGTACTCTGAGAGAGAACTCTATCAACATCAGAGGCCCGAGACTGTTCAACACGCTTCTGCTACACATAAGGGGCATAACTGGCCGACCCCTCACAGTGTTCAAGAGAGAACTGGATAAGCACCTCCAAAGGATACCTGATCAACCAGGCTGTGACTCATACGTCAGGCTGCGAGCAGCCGCGTCCAACAGCCTGGTTGATCAGTCCGGCAACCAGGAGGCCTGGTCGACGACCAGGCCGCGGGGACGCTAAGCCCCGGAAGCACCTCAAGGTAACCTCAACGTAATGAAACTAACCTAACCTAACCATCGTAGGCCTAATATACGCTATCTGAGATCTAATATAGTACATATATAGGCTTTTTTATATGGCTTGACTAGGCCTCGGAACATTTAATTTAGTTTTTTTAGTTTTTTTTTTTTCCAGACTTTTATTGAGTGAATAGTACCAAATTCTACTATCTAATAGTCCATTACGTCGATATATGTACAATTTTTCACATAGTTACAATAAGTACTATCTAAACATGAGAATGGGTTGTGATATATGTCTTACCAATGCTTGAAACAATCCATCAATCCCAGGTTGATTATGTTGGCGGGTAATATGTTCCATGAATAGAAAAAATCTGTTTCCAAACCAGTATTTACCCAGGTAAATCCTGCAAATAATCAAAGCGGAGCAAATTCCTGTATGGCGAGAAGTGAACTAAGTGGTTATCGCTGAAGACGACTCGGGTGACGAAGACGACACCGGAGTATGGACGACACCCTGGAGGCTGGGGCAGGCGCCACACCCGGCAGTGGTGCTGTCTGCCCGGCAGACCCGGCAGACAGCAGGAAATGGAAGGGAAGTGATGAAGGGGAGAAAGGCAGAAATCATCTTCCTTTTGACTTGGCAGCTTACGGCATGATTACCGGGTGGTGGAGGGGAAGAGAGAGGGGAGGGAAACAGAGGGAAGGAAAAAGAGGGGACTGAGAGATGATGGGAGATTAGAAAACAAAGGGTTGAGACACAGGTAAAGGGGGGATTAGGAGACACGGGGGGGGGGGGAGAGAGGTAAGCCATTTAAAGAGGAGAAGGGGGAAAGGAATGAGGGATAAAGAGAGGGGAGAGGGGGGTGGGGGAGAGTCAGGTTACACCGCTATAACAAATCCGTCTTTAATGGTGCTGTCGCCTGTCTTCCTCACTCCTCGTTATTCATCCCCTGCTGACACACACACACACACACACACACACACACACACACACACACACACACACACACACACACACACACACACACACACACACTCACACACACACACACACACACACAGGCTGACTCCATACACAGTTTCAAATGTAGATATGATAGAGCCCAGTATGCTCAGGACTCTGTACATCAGTTGATTGACGGTTAAGAGGCGGGACCAAAGCGCCAAAGCTCAACCCCCGCAAGCACAAATAGGTGAGTACACACACACACACACACACACACACACACACACACACACACACACACACACACACACACACACACATACACACACACAAACAGCAAATAGGTGAGTACACACACACACACACCGTGTGTGTGTGGTGTAGCTGGTAAGGTGCTCCAGTGGATAAGGGAGTATCTGAGCAATAGGAAGCAGAGAGTTACGGTGAGGGGTGAGACCTCCGATTGGCGTGAAGTCACCAGTGGAGTCCCACAGGGCTCTGTACTCGGTCCTATCTTGTTTCTGATATATGTAAATGATCTCCCGGAGGGTATCGATTCATTTCTCTCAATGTTTGCAGACGATGCTAAAATTATGAGAAGGATTAAAACAGAAGAGGACTGTTTGAGGCTTCAAGAAGACCTAGACAAGCTGAAGGAATGGTCGAACAAATGGTTGTTAGAGTTTAACCCAACCAAATGTAATGTAATGAAGATAGGTGTAGGGAGCAGGAGGCCAGATACAAGGTATCATCTGGGAGAGGAAATTCTTCAGGAGTCAGAGAAGGAAAAAGACTTGGGGGTTGATATCACGCCAGACCTGTCTCCTGCAGCACATATCAAGCGGATAACATCAGCGGCATATGCCAGGCTAGCCAACATACGAACGGCATTCAGAAACTTGTGTAAAGAATCATTCGGAACTTTGTATACCACATATGTCAGGCCAATCCTGGAGTATGCAGCCCCAGCATGGAGTCCATATCTAGTCAAGGATAAGACTAAACTGGAAAAGATTCAAAGGTTTGCCACCAGACTAGTACCCGAGCTGAGAGGTATGAGCTACGAGGAGAGACTACGGGAATTAAACCTCACTTCGCTGGAAGACAGAAGAGTTAGGGGGGGACATGATCACCACATTCAAGATTCTGAAAGGAATTGATAGGGTAGATAAAGACAGTCTATTTAACACAAGGGGAACACGTACAAGGGGACACAGGTGGAAACTGAGTGCCCAAATGAGCCACAGAGATATTAGAAAGAACTTTTTTTAGTGTCAGAGTGGTGGACAAATGGAATGCATTAGGAAGAGATGTGGTGGAGGCTGACTTCATACACAGTTTCAAGTGTAGATATGATAGAGCCCAATAGGCTCAGGAATCTGTACACCTGTTGATTGACGGTTGAGAGGCGGGACCAAAGAGCCAGAGCTCAACCCCCGCAAACACAACTAGGTGAATACAACTAGGTGAGTACACACACAAACACACACTATCTTGACCCAGCAGAATGAGTGATAGTCAAATAAAAAGCGATCGCTTAAGGTGAGAGCTGTGTGTTCGTGCGTGCGTGCGTGTTCTTATTACCTAAGTGTAATTACCTAAGTGTAGTTACAGGATGAGAGCTACGCTCGTGGTGACCCGTCTTCCCAGCACTCTGTCGTATAACGCTTTGAAACTACTGACGGTCTTGGCCTCCACCACCTTCTCACCTAACTTGTTCCAACCGTCTACCACTCTGTTTGCGAAAGTGAATTTTCTTATATTTCTTCGGCATCTGTGTTTAGCTTGTTTAAATCTATGACCTCTTGTTCGTAAAGTTCCAGGTCTCAGGAAATTTTCCCTATCGATTTTATCAATTCCTGTTACTATTTTGTATGTAGTGACCAGGTACACCCAGGTACCTATTTTTACTGCTAGGTAACAGGGGCATAGGGTGAAAGAAACTCTGCCCAGTGTTTCTCGCCGGCGCCTGGGATCGAACCCAGGACCACAGGATGACAAGTCCAGCGTGCTGTCCGCTCGGCCGACCGGCTCCCATGCAGACAAAGACGTTCTCAATGTCCACCCAAAACTTCCTTGGGAGCAAATGAGGATAACTCCACATACACAGTAGCCAGAGCAGGTACGGTACTCTTAGCAAGAGTGACTGTAGCCATTATAAGAAAATAACCAGAGGCGAGGCTCAGGAGCTCAAGCTCGACCTGCAAGTACATGTTTTTCTAACGCATCTCTTATCTAGCTCCACAACCCAACCCTCCTCCTCCCCCTCCCACCCCCCCCATACTAAATTCCGAGCGCCCCCCCCCCCTCGACGATCATATTAAAGGTGCCTCTCTGCTCCAGGTCGCTGGCGTCGGCTGAACCAGATTACTGAACGGTGAGGTATAATTGTACTCCTTCCGTCCCCTCAGCTGGTCTCTTAGGCTTATTGCATAGTCTTGTGAGACACAGGTGACGCTGCTCTGTGCCCCCCCTCTCCCAGGACCCTCTCTACTGCCTTGTTGGGAACTACTTGTTGGGAACTACTCCTCTGATGAGCCACAGGTAATGTTACTGATTTGCGTATTGATGTTGTAGTGATGTTCCTAATGCGTCTCGGTCAGTACCCTGCTTCATCCCAACACAACTCCTTACACACACACACACACACACACACACACACACACACACACACACACACACACACACACACACACACACACACACACACACACACACACACACACACACACACACACACACACACACACACACACACACACACACACACACACACACACACACACACACTCAAACATAAACACACACATACACACACACACACACTCTCACACACACACACACACACACACACACACACACACACACACACACACACACACACACACACACACACACACAACACACACACACACACACAGGGGCCTGGTAGCCTGGTGGATAGCGCGCAGGACTCGTAATTCTGTGGGACGGGTTCGATCCCGGGCGCCGGCGAGAAACAATGGGCAGAGTTTCTTTCACCCTATGCCCCTGTTACCTAGCAGTAAAGTAGGTACCTGGGTGTTAGTCAGCTGTCACGGGCTGCTTCCTGGGGGTGGAGGCCTGGTCGAGGACCGGGCCGCGGGGACACTAAAGCCCCGAAATCATCTCAAGATAACCTCAAGATGCTGCTATGGCGGTGTGTCCACTCACAGGATGAGCGGCGCTGCCTGATAAACTCGCCCTCTGGGGCAAAATTTATAAAACAAAACAAAAAATACCAATAGAACCGAGAACTGGAGCGGAAGACAGCAAATGAGATGATGGAATTTATTGCACGAAAATGTGCATTTGCAACGGTGCAGTCGAAGGAGGTGTACGAGATCAAAGCACCAGGAGAAAACCAACTTTGTATAAGAAAGGGCAGCATGGATTTGGAAAGGGGAAGTCTTGCCTGATAAACTGGATCGAGTTCTATGACAGGGGTAACTAAAATAAGACAAGAAAATAGAAGGCAGGGTAGCTTGTATTTTCCTAGATTGTCAAAAATGCATTTGACACTTCCTCATGTCTGGTGTAAAAGATGGAGAAGCAAGGTAGGATAACTGGAGAAACACTGAACTGGTTGAGGGAGTACCTGAAGGGCAGAAAACAAGAGTCAGAGTAAAAAATCAGAGTCAAAATCAGAGTCACAGTTAGTGAGGAGGTATCAAGCTGGAGGAAGATAACAAGTGGGGTCCCACAAGGCTCTGTCTTGGGACCGCTGCTGTTCCTAATTTATGTGAACGTCCTACCTGAGCAAGAATGAGCCCCGTATATGTCAGTGTCTGCAGATGACTTTGAAGCAAATGAGGAATGTAAAAACAGAGGAGGACTGCAGGAAGTTAAGGGAGGACTTTGACAAACTCCAGGAGTGATCAAACAAGTGGTCGCTGGAATTGAATCCCAACAAGTGTAATGTAATGAAGATGGGGAAAAGGAGAATTAGAGATCAAGAGGTATCAACACCACAAGGGAAAGGCAGCCGGAGGAATCTGAAAGAAAGATTTGGGAGTAGATATAATACGAACAATAACACTTGAGGAACACATAATTAGAGAACAAACAGGTCGGGAGTCAGAGCATCAGACAACCGACCATTAGGAAGGCGGAATCCAAGAGTTAACAGCTCGATCCTTCAGGCATAAAGGAATCCAAGAGTTAACAGCTCGATCCTTCAGGCATAAAATGCACCCGCACACACACACACACACACACATACACGCACACGCGCGCGCACACACAAGCACACACACACTGAAAATATGGCCAATATAAAGTTTTCACCCACACAAAAATTTTCTCGAATCTGGAATCTGTTTGCTATTTGAGTGAATGATGCGGAGGGAGGCAAGTTCTTGTTGAGACTGGAAGACTGGGAGACTGGGAGGGAGTAGGGACTGAGCAAGACTGGAAGGTACTGTCAAATATTTGAAGAGACTGTGAAGCACTGGAAAATGCTGGCATGAACTGGAAAATAAAGATAAAATGATAAAAACTGGAAGAAACTGGAGGGGGCTGTAAGAGACTAGGAGGGACTGGAAAAGATTGGAAGCTACAGAGAGGTACTGTAATAAGAGTTGAAGGGACTGGAAAATACAGAGACTGGAAGAAACTGGGTAGAACTGAAAAGGATTGGAATAGACTGGGATGAACTGGAAGCAACTCACAGAGACTGCATGGAAGGTTCAGGAAGGGACTGGAAGAGACTGGAACCAACCCAATCCAGCCTTATCTAACCCAACTTCAACCAAAACGATAACAAAGTTAGTCAATACAATTTACATTCTGGAAATGGAAATGTCGCATTATATTTGAATTTTACAATACCTAAATGTAGAGCGAATTTTGCAATATGCATAAAGTTACCACTTTGTGTAGTGACCGTATATGTTCTTGGTGTCCCCTCGATTCCAGTCATTTCTCCTGCTCTTAATGGGGGGGGGGAGTGAGAACAGAGCACCAGAGGTTTGAGCAGTGTGAGCACTGTGATGGGATCCCGGGATTTGCAGGTTCTCATAATCTATGTGTGTGTGTGTTTACGTGTAGTCACCTAGTTGTGATGGCGGGGGTTGAGCTTCAGGTCTTTGGTGCCGTCTCTCAACTGGTGTACAGATTCCTGAGCCTACTGGGCTCTCTCATATCTACATTTGAAACTGTGTATGGAGTCAGCCTCCATCACATCACTGCCTAATGCATTCCACCTGTTAACTACTCTGACACTGAAAAAGTTCTTTCTAACGTCCCTGGTGGCTCATTTGTGTGCGTGTGCGCGCGTGTATGCGCGTCATCTTTCCAGTCAGTAGTTAATATTTTAACGACATTTCAGTATATTTATCTCAGGAAATTGCCAATTCAACTTAGGTCTAGACCACCGTCTGATGACTGACATGTCTACCTCTCGCGTCCACCTTCTCCCCCATGTCTTACTGGCTCAGGATCTTGATCCTGACAACTTCTTCAAAAGGTCAGATGTAACACAAACAAGGAACAACGGTTTCAAGCTAAACCTCAATGTAAGACAGAGGACAGGAGATACTTTTCACCCACAGGGTTATAAACCCATAAAACCGCCTACCCGCCGAAGTTGCAAACGTTAAAATTGTTACGTTTTAAAATCCACCTGGAGAGGCTCATCAAGACAAATGAGGGGACTTACGACAAGCCGCCGGCTTTCTGTTCTCATTGAGGCCACTAGTGTTAGTGGCCCTCAGGTAAATCAGGTAAATCAGGCTCAGGTGTAAAGTTTTCATCCCTGACCTGAAGATATGGACTGTCTCTCATAACTGCACTTAACTTCTATATAAACTTTGGCAATTCCCCTTAACTTCTTATGTGTTATTTATCATATCCAGTCTGTTTCTTCTTCCCTCCAGCGTGGTGTAGCTGAGTTGCCTCAGCCAGTCACTACAGCTCTCTTGATCAGATCATTAACGTAAGAACATATGAATAAAGACAGCGGCAGAAGGTCTATTGTCTCATATGAGGCAGCTCCTATATACATCCACCCAAACTCACAAGAACATAAGTTATTGTGAGTCAAGGACATAAGTTCTTGCGCACATCTGACCTTCATAAGAAGTTGTCTGGGACCGGGACCAAAGAGCCAGAGCTCAACCCCCCCCCTGAAGCACAATTAGGTGAGTACATCTGATGGGTCAAGCCGTACGCTTGACTGCTAAATCTGCCTGACAATGGCCGGGCGCCGCGTGCTCTCTTATTTATTTATTTATTTATTTATTTATTTATTTATTTATTTATTTATTTATTTATTTATTTATATACAAGAAGGTACACTGGGTTTGTGAGGCTACATAGCATAGTATTTACAGTCTTGTAAAGCCACTAGTACGCGCAGCGTTTCGGGCAGGTCCTTAATCTAACAGATAATTTTAAGTAGGTAAATTCTAGCAGAATTAATAAAATGATAACAGATACATTGCAAGAAAAAAAAATGAGATGAGAGAGATTACTAAGTATAGTAAAGCACATTGGTATATTAAAGCTCTGATTGATTACATTGACAGCCTGATTGGTAGTTTAAACGAGATTAATAGACACCATACAGCAGTTTGATAGCACATATAAGACAGCAATGATCGCAACTCAAAACACAAGATAACGTCAACCTCGTCTTTTGTAACCCAACTTCCTGTACTGAACTGACGAAACAGATGTGAGCAAGCTAACTGTTGTGGGAAGCATCCTCGAGTGCCACATCGTTGGCTACGGGGACGTTGATAACCCTGGCAATCTTTCTCTCATCAAACTCTAACTTTGAGCAGCGCACAAACGCCGCGCTGCTGATCTCATACAAACTTTTAAAACACTGAATAATTTGGATGATATTGATCCAGAGAACCTGTTTACCAGACCACACACTAGAAGGTGAAGGGACGACGACCTTTCGGTCCGTCCTGGACCATACTCAAGTCAGGAACCGCCCCAATCGACTTGAGAATGGTCCAGGACGGACCGAAACGTCGTCGTCCCTTCACCTTCTAGTGTGTGGTCTGGCCAACGTACTTTAGCCACGTTATTGTGACTCATCGCCAGTCAACTTGTTCAAAAGTTCAGATGTAACACGAATAAGAAGCAACGGTTTCCAGCTTCAAGAAACCACAATACGAGACATAAAACAGGAAATGCCTTTTCGCCCACAGGGTTATAAATCCCATAGGGTAATAAAATTATAAATCCATGGAACCGCCTACCTGCCGTGAAGAACATTCCAAAACTCTGTTAAATTTTAAATTCTAGTTCGATAAATTCATCATGACAAATGATAAGAGACCTTTGATAAGCCAAAGGCTTCCTGTCCTCGTCGAGGCCATGAAAAAGACAATGGCCCTCAGGTAAATTTCAGGTAAATTTAGGCATGAAAGCCACAATTAGCTAATAGATCAGTCATGCGTTACAAGAAAGAAAGAAAACGGAAGGTTAGCTTAAAATAATAAAGAAAACTATTGCAGGAGGAACTTTTACATATATTATAGTACATGCTCTTTCAGCCCTCCTGTTTAGTTAGCACCTATTGTGACGATCGTCAATAGTCACGAATTCGTACGAACTTAGCTTTTAGACAGTGCTACACTGATCACTAAGGAATTATGTTAAAATAAATGAATTTAAAACACAAATTTAAATATTCCTACGCCTAGTATAGCGCAGGTGGGGCAGGGAGAGGGGCAGGTTGGGCAGGGAGAGGGGCAGGTGGGGCAGTGAGAGGGGCAGGTGGGGCAGGGAGAGGCCAGGTGGGGCAGGGAGAGGGACAGGTGGGGCAGGGAGAGGGGCAGGTTGGGCAGGGAGAGGGGCAGGTGGGGCAGTGAGAGGGGCAGGTGGGGCAGGGAGAGGCCAGGTGGGGCAGGGAGAGGGACAGGTGGGGCAGGGAGAGGGGCAGGTGGGGCAGGGAGAGGGGCAGGTGGGGCAGGGAGAGGCCAGGTGGGGCAGTGAGAGGCCAGGTGGGGCAGGGAGAGGCCAGGTGGGGCAGGGAGAGGCCAGGTGGGGCAGGGAGAGGCCAGGTGGGGCAGGGAGAGGCCAGGTGGGGCAGGGAGAGGCTAGGTGGGGCAGGGAGTGGAGGACAGCCAACAAAGACAGCTAAACAAAGCACTCCGAGGGTTAACAACCTGTAACTGGGTTTATTGCCAGGCTGTTACCGGCATGATGGACGGAACGACCATAGTTACCACTGGACCACCATAGTCACCATACACCCACCACTGGACCACCATACACCCACCACTGGATCACCACAGTCACCATACACCTACCACTGGACCACCACAGTCACCATACACCTACCACTGGACCACCACAGTCACCATACACCTACCACTGGACCACCACAGTCACCATACACCTACCACTGGACCACCATAGTCACCATACACCTACCACTGGACCACCATAGTCACCATACACCCACCACTGGACCACCATAGTCACCATACACCTACCACTGGACCACCATAGTCACCATACACCTACCACTGGACCACCATAGTCACCATACACCTACCACTGGACCACCATAGTCACCATACACCTACCACTGGACCACCATAGTCACCATACACCCACCACTGGACCACCATAGTCACCATACACCTACCACTGGACCACCATAGTCACCATACACCTACCACTGGACCACCATAGTCACCATACACCTACCACTGGACCACCATAGTCACCATACACTTACCACTGGACCACCATAGTCACCATACACCTACCACTGGACCACCATAGTCACCATACACCTACCACTGGACCACCATAGTCACCATACACCCACCACTGGACCACCACAGTCACCATACACCTACCACTGGACCACCATAGTCACCATACACCTACCACTGGACCACCATAGTCACCATACACCTACCACTGGACCACCATAGTCACCATACACTTACCACTGGACCACCATAGTCACCATACACCTACCACTGGACCACCATAGTCACCATACACCTACCACTGGACCACCATAGTCACCATACACCCACCACTGGACCACCACAGTCACCATACACCCACCACTGGACCACCATAGTCACCATGCACCTACCACTGGACCACCACAGTCACCATACACCCACCACTGGACCACCATAGTCACCATACACCTACCACTGGACCACCATAGTCACCATACACCTACCACTGGACCACCATAGTCACCATACACCTACCACTGGACCACCATAGTCACCATGCACCTACCACTGGACCACCATAGTCACCATACACCTACCACTGGACCACCATAGTCACCATACACCCACCACTGGACCACCACAGTCACCATACACCCACCACTGGACCACCATAGTCACCATGCACCTACCACTGGACCACCATAGTCACCATACACCTACCACTGGACCACCACAGTCACCATACACCTACCACTGGACCACCATAGTCACCATGCACCTACCACTGGACCACCATAGTCACCATACACCTACCACTGGACCACCATAGTCACCATACACCTACCACTGGACCACCATAGTCACCATACACCTACCATGGGACAATCACAATCCCCACCTTCCTTCACAATCCCCCAACTGCTTCCCTCACAATCTACACCACCTTCATTTACAATCTTCATCTACTTCTCCACCTCAGTATATTACCTTCCACCTTCACAATCACTGTTTCTCCTCTCTCACAATACCTACCTTTTCACAATCCCACATACCTCCCTCACAATTCCATATCCTTCATAATGCCTCATCCCTTATAATCTTACCTCCCTCACAATCCCCTCTCTCTCCCTCACAATCCCCTCTCTCTCCCCTCTCCCTCACTACTACCCCTCTCACTATCTCACCATCCCTCGTGCCTGCAAAACAATATTATATTCAAATTATTCGTCTAGAAATTTCTGTTCTCTCTCTCTCTCTCTCTCTCTCTCTCTCTCTCTCTCTCTCTCTCTCTCTCTCTCTCTCTCTCTCTATTGTCTCTCTGGAAGAGAGATTTAAATTGGAAACGGAACCATATTCTGCTTCCAATTTAACTGAACGAAAAAGACGCAGTGAACCCAAAATGTGAACAAAGCTTCAAATATATATATATATATATATATATATATATATATATATATATATATATATATATATATATATATATATATATATATATATATATATATATATATATATATATATATATTTCACTGTGAAATTTATTCCTCTTAAGTATTTTCCTTAACTGGATAAAATATTACATTAACGTGAAGCTCGCGACACAAAAACATTGTGATGGTCGAAATATATTTTTCTCCAAAGTTTGGGTGGACAGTTACATTAGCTGGAGGGACTGGGCCAGTGTCCAGCGATGGTGTCCAGCGATGGTGTCCAGCGATGGTGTCCAGCGATGGTGACCAGCGATGGTGTCCAGCGATGGTGTCCAGCGATGGTGTCCAGCGATGGTGTCCAGCGATGGTGTCCAGTGGCAGTGTCCAGCGATGTTGTCCAGCGATGGTGACCAGCGATGGTGTCCAGCGATGGTGACCAGCGATGGTGTCCAGCGATGGTGTCCAGCGATGGTGACCAGCGATGGTGTCCAGCGATGGTGACCAGCGATGGTGTCCAGCGATGGTGTCCAGCGATGGTGTCCAGTGGCAGTGTCCAGCGATGGTGTCCAGCGATGGTGTCCAGCGATGGTGTCCAGCGATGGTGTCCTTCCAAATTGTCAGGAAGTATATATATATCTCTTTTGCATATTATTATTATACATTTCTTCACTATTGCTGATTGGTAATATTCTATATTCATTACTTTTGGTCATTCTTCCATGTCCTTTATCCCTCGTCTCCTCCACCTTCTCATTCTCTTTATACTTCGCTCCTCTTCTTCCTCCAAGAGGTTATTTTGCCTTTTTGTTTTGATTACGCGTTTATTCCAGTGTTCTTCGCTTCAGTAGTAGACTGTTATACCATTCAGTTACAGCTTTCGTTACTACGTCTGTTTTTATCCCTATCCCTTTTTCTCTCACCCTCTCCTTTCTCCCTCACCCTCTCCTTTCTCATCATTTCCAGGCGTCATTCTTCACTCAAGTCATTATCTGCCTATTTTCCAGGAAGCTGAGACCATCCTCTTGCGCCTGGCTGGCTGGCCAGGCGCACCTGGAAGATCATTCCTGGACCGACATATAAAGTGGTCTTCATGACGCCCTGGAACCAAGTTGGCTCGTTTCCAGGCTCACTCGCCCGAGATACCATCCCTTCCAGCAGGTCCAGTCATTTCCTCCTGCCACTCATTCCAGTTCCAAACAATATATGGTTCCAGTTTCCCTGGAATCCTTTGGGTACGAAGACCCTCCTTGATGGAAAGATACAAACTCGTTACCCAAATAAGGTTACAACCCCTATCAGCCCTAAACAATGAGGAAACAAGCAATTCCAGGACATCGGGAGCATTGCTGGATGTGTATTCATTCATTTCAGACTCCAAAAAAGGTTTACACTGTCCCGTTCAGATAACTTACATGATTCGTATGACATTTTAGGGTACAATACACAGGTGTACCACACACCAGACACAGGTGTACCACACACCAGACACAGATGTACTACACACCAGACACAGGTGTACCACACACCAGACACAGGTGTACCACACACCAGACACAGGCGTACCACAACACCAGATATAATACATGCAGCGAGACACTAGACACCTGGAGTATGCAGCACCAGCCCGGAGTCCATAGTTACTTAAAAACAAGACAAAGTTAAAGATTCAGAGGTATGCCACCAGACAAGTCCCAGAGCTGAGAGGTATGAGTTATGAGGAAAGGCTACGGGAATTAAAACTCACGTCCCTGGATGTCCCTGGAAGTCACTGGAGAGAAGAGTAAGTGGAGACATAATCACCACCTACAAAATCCTCAGGGAGAATTGACAGGGTGGATAAAGATAAACTATTTAGCACGGGCGGATTACGAACAAGGAAACACAGGTAGAAACTGAGTACCCAAATAAACCACAGAGACATTAGAAAGACTTTTTCAGGGTCAGAGTAGTTAACAGATGGAATACACTAGGCAGTGATGTGGTGGAGGCTGACTCCATACACAGTTTCAAATGTAGATATGATACAGCCCAATAGGCTCAGGAATCTGTACACCAGTAAATTGACGGTTGAGAGGCGGGACCAAAGAGCCGAAGCTCAAAACTCCCGCAAGCACAACTAGGTGAGTACAACTAGGAGAACACACACACACACACACACACACACACACACTCACACACACACACACACACACACACACACACACACACACACACACACACACACACACACACACACACACACACAGACACACACACACACACACACACACACACACACACACAGACACACACACAGGAAATAGGTTCATTCATAACAATGTTTGCGGATGAACCAAAATAAGGAGAATAATTAAAACAGCTGCGGGCTGTCACACAATGCAGGATATACTACAGTACCTGCACATGTAGTTTAAACAGTGGTTAATGGAATTTAAGCCATGCAAATGTAAAGTTATGAGGCTAGGACTAGATCACAAATATTGAACAGAATGAAAGGAAGGCAACTTCCCATCTCAGAAAAAGAGAAAGACTTCAGAGTGGACAAGATAACGAATCTATCACAAACTTGATAGAATTCTGTGACTGGTCGGCAAACACCAAGCAAGATAAAGGCGGGTATATTGCAGTTTTTGGATTGTCAGAAAGACCTCGACACAGTACCCAACAAGAGACTAGTGCACAAGCAGTGCACAGCTCTAGTTCCTCTTGGATTACCAAACACAGCCCTAGTTCCTCCTGGATTACCAAACACAGCTCTAGTTCCTCCTGGATTACCAAACACAGCTCTAGTTCCTCCTGGATTACCAAACACAGCTCTAGTTCCTCCTGGATTACCAAACACAGCTCTAGTTCCTCTTGGATTACCAACTAGTTCCTCCTGGATTACCAAACACAGCTCTAGTTCCTCTTGGATTACCAAACACAGCTCTAGTTCCTCCTGGATTACCAAACACAGCTCTAGTTCCTCTTGGATTACCAAACACAGCCCTAGTTCCTCCTGGATTACCAAACACAGCTCTAGTTCCTCCTGGATTACCAAACACAGCTCTAGTTCCTCCTGGATTACCAAACACAGTCCTAGTTCCTCCTGGATAATCAAACATAGTCCTAGTTCCTCCTGGATTACCAAACACAGTCCTAGTTCCTCCTGGATTACCAAACACAGTCCTAGTTCCTCCTGGATTACCAAACATAGCCCTACTTCCTCCTGTATTACCAAACACAGCCCTAGTTCCTCCTGGATTACGAAAAACAGCCCTAGTTCCTCCTGGATTACCAAACACAGTCCTAGTTCCTCCTGGATTAACAAACACAGCCCTAGTTCCTCCTGGATTATCAAACATAGCCCTAGTTCCTCCTGGATTACCAAACACAGTCCTAGTTCCTCCTGGATTACCAAACACAGTCCTAGTTCCTCCTGGATTACCAAACACACCATTAGTTCAGCGTTAACATATAAATCTCTTCCACAACTGACCGAGATGTTATATTAATACTTAAAATAGCTTCATAACGCCACATTTTTTAAGGGTAACTGGTGTAATCGCCTGATAACCCAGCACTGAATACACACCACACCGTTTTCATTCTAGTTAAAAACATTTATCAACAAAAGGGTTAAATAGCTACATCTGGCACGTATTGCACAGGCATTTCCATAGCATAAAATGATTATCGTAATTGAATATCGTGGATTGATTTTCATCGTTGTTACAGTAATTGACGGAATGAATTCTTGTCAAAGCCAGGTTCCACTCACACGTTTTCCAACACACACACACTCCAACACACTACATATTCCTACATATACTCACACACAATACCCCCTCCCCTCCCCCAACTCTCTCTCACTCTCTCTCTCTCTCTCTCTCTCTCTCTCTCTTACTACCTCACAGCGATTACAACATTCACTCCCCACTTTATCATGTTATCTGCTTGTCTGTCTGTCTGTCTGTACATATATAAAGG